>NC_136339.1:2480760-2490760 GCF_964198595.1 Lampetra fluviatilis
GTACACCAGGCGAGGTAGTTAACATCTCATAGAGGATGAGAGAGAGAGAGAGACGCAGTCACCACGCAGGTAAAGGCCGCACCCGCACAGCCTCTCTGAGGCGACATGGCTTACCTGGCCACTCGCTCCGTTCTCTCCTCTCGCGATGATCTCTTCCGATTTGTCGCGCGACACGATGTCCCTCCCTCCTGTCCACCCTCACGACGAGAGAGAGAGCGAGCGATGGTCGACCTCGTCGACTCGACGAGGAGGTGAAGGACGAGGGAGAAGGTGGGGAGACGCCGGGAGGAGGAGGAGGTGGTGGGGGTGAGGTGAGTGAGATCAAAATGGAGTGCTGGGGGTGTGGAGGGTAGCGAGGCGGGGCTCGCTCAGGTGACGCGACCGATGCGTCACCCACCTCACCCCCTCCTCCTCCTCCGATCCCTACCCCTCCTACCCCTCCTACTTCCTACCCCCTCCTCCTACCTCACCCCCTCCCTCCCTCCTACCCCCTCCTACTTCCTACCCCCTCCTCCTACTCCCCCTCCTCCTACCCCCATCCTCCTACCCCCCTCCCCCTTCTACCCCCTCTCCTACTCCCCCTCCTACCCCCCCCCCTCCTACTGCCCCCTCCTATTCCCCCCTCCTCCTACTCCCCCCCTTCTCCTACCCCCCCTCCTACCCCCCTCCTACCCTCTCCTCCTCCTCCTACCCTCTCCTCCTCCTACCCCCTCCTCCTACTCCCCCCCTTCTCCTCCTACCCCCTCCCCTTCTCCTACCCCCTCCCCCTCCTACCTCCCTCCTACCCCCTCCTCCTCCTATTCCCCCTCCTATCCCCCATCCTTTTACTACCCCGCTCCTCCTACCCCCCCTCCTACCCCCCTCCACCCCCCCTCCTGCCCCCCCCACCCCTCCTCCTCCCCCTCTCCTCCCCCACCCCCACTTCCTCCACCCCGCCCCTCCCCCCTTTCCCCCTCCTCCTCCCCCCCTCCTCCCCCACCCCCACTTCCTCCACCCCGCCCCTCTCCCCTTCCTTTCCTCCCCTCTTCCCCCCTCCTCCATCCCTCCTCCTCCCCCCCTCCTCCCCCACCCCCACTTCCTCCACCCCGCCCCTCCCCCCTTCCTTTCCTCCCCTCTTCCCCCCTCCTCCACGCCCCCCCCACCTCCTCCACCAAAGACAAAGACTCCCCCCCCCCCGTGTAGCCTCTAACAGTCTGTCGGCGGGGCAAGTGCTGTTAGCGAGTAGCAGCAGCTTTAGAAGCCGGCGCTGTGGCACGCGAGGGGGTGGAGTGGCAGGACCGCCTTTGTCTCCCCAGTGGCGATGTTTACTACACAGCGCACCAGGTTCCCGTTTGAGGCCGAGTCGACCTAGGGGATGAAGCCCCCCGTTTTAGGTGATAGCTGTCACTGGCGTTGTTGGGTGGACGTGAGCTGGAATCGAACTCGGGTCCGTCGGGGTTCTGAGCACCGCTCCCCCACTCATCATCATCATCGATCACTCATCATCATCGATCACTCATCATCATCATCATCGATCACTCATCATCGATCACTCATCATCATCATCATCATCGATCACTCATCATCATCATCGATCACTCATCATCATCATCATCGATCACTCATCATCATCATCGATCACTCATCATCATCGATCACTCATCATCATCATCGATCACTCATCATCATCATCATCGATTACTCATCATCATCATCGATCACTCATCATCATCATCATAGATCACTCATCCTCATCATCATCGATCACTCATCATCATCATCATCGATCACTCATCATCATCATCATCGATCACTCATCATCATCATCATCGATGACTCATCAACTAAACTATATATTTTTTTTTATTGTGGACGGGAGACACGAGGAAGAACTTCCCAACAACAATCGCCTTTGTCGGCTACACGGGGGCGGGGCGGAGACACCTTTGTTGTATGGGGGGTGGTGGGTGAGAGCAATCTGTAGGGTAGCCTGCGGGCGCATAAATTATGTTAATTTATTGCATTCACATTCGGACCTAAGATAAAGGAGCCCCTCCCCATCCAGCCTAAGCGCGTGTTCACCACAAGGTCCGTGTCCCTCCAACCCAGCAGCTTAAATAGACGCTCCAAGCGTGGTGGTGTTTCATTCAGACGCTGTCTTTCCGACAGACCTGTTCTTCACCTGAGGACGGCTGCTTGCGTTGTGGCCGAAACGTCGTGAGAATTGTATTTTATAATGTTTTATTTTTATTATTTTATTATTTCCCTTCTACGCGACTTTACCGAAAGAACTAAGAAGATGCCGTGTGTGGGGTTCAAGCAGGAGCTGATCTCTTGCGAAAGGTGCCCTTTGCTGTTTGAACAACTTAACACAACAGTTTCATTGCCAGAAAGGGCCGTCCATAAATGACGTCACGCACCTTGGGGCGGGGGGGGGTCAGACATTTGTGACGATGGGTGACGAGAGGGGGGGTGGTTTGAGAAATGTGACGTCACATCAAAATTCGCAACTTTAAATAAATATAGATAAAGCACGTTCTACTTAATTAAATAGACTTTTTAATAAATGTTTTCCCCTACAACATCAGAGTACAGCGCCACATTAAATACGCACTACAATGACAATAGTTTAAAGCGATTTGAAGCATGTTTTATATTTTTTTGGGGGGAGGGGCAGAGCTTTGTGACGTCATATTTGAGGGGGTCAAAAATCGTCCAAAATCGCGTGACGTCATTTATGGACGGCCCCTTTGACCGACTTAACACACTTCCTGTGGGATTGCCAGCAAAGGTTAAAACCACTTCTTGTCATTTTTTGTTCCATACGCTATTGTGATTATTGTACGTCGCACCAAAGTGTTCCATTGTTGTTAAGGCTGAGTCAACCCAGGGGGAAGCCCCAACGAGCCGTTTTTCAGACATCACTCAGCACTGTGACGTAGACCACCCGTATAGCCTTGACATACTGTTGGGGCAAGTGCTGTTACACGAGGGGGTGGGTGGCCAACACACAAAGACAAAGATCCCCCGTATAGCCTTGACATACTGTTGGGGCAAGTGTTGTTACACGAGGGGGTGGGTGGCCAACACACAAAGACAAAGATCCCCCGTATAGCCTTGACATACTGTTGGGGCAAGTGCTGTTACACGAGGGAGTGGGTGGCCAACACACAAAGACAAAGATCCCCCGTATAGCCTTGAGAGACTGTTGGGGCAAGTGCTGTTAGCGAGTAGCACCTATGAAGGCCGCACGGCACGCGACGAGGTGGGTGGACAGCACCACGCCCGGCCGCCTTTGTCTCCCCAGTGGCGATGTATACTGCACACCGCACCAGGTACTCATTCGAGGCCGAGTTGACCTAGGGGAGGCCCAGGACCGGTTCAAACATCCGCCACTGTTATTGGCCGTGAGAGCGGGAATCGAACTCGTGTCGCCGGGCTCGGAGCGTGGCGCGCTAACCGTTGCGCCACCGCTCCCCTCATCCCCCGCCCGCCCCACACACCACCCACGCATACAGACAGGTAAGGCAACGCAGGTGTGGCAAGAATGCGTGGACCCTCTGGATAGGTATGTCCCGCATTGTATCATCGGTATACATCACGAGGAAGACGTGGGCGCGCTGATGAGCTCCAGGTTTTGTTGGCCAGTCGCGGCAAACATCGTAAGCGGGCAATAAGCGAATCAGAGCGTGAATCGGAGTATAGAATTGTAGGATAACACTGAATTGATGATTCATGTTCAAAGATTACAGTACGGGGACTCCTCCACTCGCGGACGAGTTAGGTTCCAAAGGTCTGCTCATGAGTCCAACTTTACTCCTGTGTCAATTCCAAACACGTTGTATGGCGTGTACAATAAACACGGGGGATGGATTTACAAGTTGTATAATCTGCAGATGTAGATGCCACTGGTTCTTCACGTTCTGCAGATGTAGATGCCACTGGTTCTTCACGCTCTGCAGATGTAGATGCCACTGGTTCTTCACGTTCTGCAGATGTAGATGCCACTGGTTCTTCACGTTCTGCAGATGTAGATGCCACTGGTTCTTCATGTTCTGCAGATGTAGATGCCACTGGTTCTTCACGTTCTGCAGATGTAGATGCCACTGGTTCTTCACGTTCTGCAGATGTAGATGCCACTGGTTCTTCACGTTCTGCAGATGTAGATGCCACTGGTTCTTCACGTTCTGCAGATGTAGATGCCACTGGTTCTTCACGTTCTGCAAATGTAGATGCCACTGGTTCTTCACGCTCTGCAGATGTAGATGCCACTGGTTCTTCATGTTCTGCAGATGTAGATGCCACTGGTTCTTCACGTTCTGCAGATGTAGATGCCACTGGTTCTTCACGTTCTGCAGATGTAGATGCCACTGGTTCTTCACGTTCTGCAAATGTAGATGCCACTGGTTCTTCACGCTCTGCAGATGTAGATGCCACTGGTTCTTCATGTTCTGCAGATGTAGATGCCACTGGTTCTTCACGTTCTGCAGATGTAGATGCCACTGGTTCTTCACGTTCTGCAGATGTAGATGCCACTGGTTCTTCACGTTCTGCAGATGTAGATACCACTGGTTCTTCATGTTCTGCAGATGTAGATGCCACTGGTTCTTCACGTTCTGCAGATGTAGATGCCACTGGTTCTTCACGTTCTGCAGATGTAGATGCCACTGGTTCTTCATGTTCTGCAGATGTAGATGCCGCTGGTTCTTCATGTTCTGCAGATGTAGATGCCACTGGTTCTTCACACTCTGCAGATGTAGATGCCACTGGTTCTTCACACTCTGCAGATGTAGATGCCACTGGTTCTTCACGTTCTGCAGATGTAGATGCCACTGGTTCTTCACGTTCTGCAGATGTAGATGCCACTGGTTCTTCACACTCTGCAGATGTAGATGCCACTGGTTCTTCACACTCTGCAGATGTAGATGCCACTGGTTCTTCATGTTCTGCAGATGTAGATGCCACTGGTTCTTCACGTTCTGCAGATGTAGATGCCACTGGTTCTTCATGTTCTGCAGATGTAGATGCCGCTGGTTCTTCATGTTCTGCAGATGTAGATGCCACTGGTTCTTCACACTCTGCAGATGTAGATGCCACTGGTTCTTCACACTCTGCAGATGTAGATGCCACTGGTTCTTCACACTCTGCAGATGTAGATGCCACTGGTTCTTCACGTTCTGCAGATGTAGATGCCACTGGTTCTTCACACTCTGCAGATGTAGATGCCACTGGTTCTTCACGTTCTGCAAATGTAGATGCCACTGGTTCTTCACACTCTGCAGATGTAGATGCCACTGGTTCTTCACGTTCTGCAGATGTAGATGGCACTGGTTCTTCACACTTTGCAGATTTAGATGCCACTGGTTCTTCATGCTCTGAAGATGTAGATGCCACTGGTTCTTCACACTCTGCAAATGTAGATGCCACTGGTTCTTCATGCTCTGAAGATGTAGATGCCACTGGTTCTTCACGCTCTGCAGATGTAGATGCCACTGGTTCTTCATGTTCTGCAGATGTAGAAGTAGCAAATTTAGCACGTAAGTCTGACCATGGATCTAATCTAAAATCGCTTTAACGATTCCAATTGTGCTCCTGCTATTCAATGCACTCTAATGATTTGGCCAGGATATTATTGAAATCCTAAGATAATATATTAGATATATTTAAAAAAAATACGTATTTTAAAAACCCCTAAGATTACTCTAAGGGTTTTAAGTAGAGGATTGTAATAAGACTATCAGAATCAGAATATGTATTTTCACCTGGCAGTAATCCGATGAGCTGTTAAGCTGTTTTTCACAATCAACGCTGCATTGGCTCACCCCACCTCACGCTGACCAGAGTGGTGAAGTATGGTCAAACAAAACTCCCTCCACCCCCCCCCCCATCTCACTTACTCAATCACTCATTCACCCATTAACCCACTCAATCCACTCAACCACTTACTTTTGCAAATGTAACTCAGGTCCAGGTTTCTGGAGAACTCGCCTGGTAATCACAAAATCAACCGTAAACTAAATAATCAAATCACAAAATCATCTAACTATACTCACCTACAATCTTATGTACTCACTCATTCACGCATTAACCCACAACATTCACTCAACCACTCACTTTGCCAAATGAGACTCTCACCCTTGTCTCCTGAGTTCTCAACTGGTGAAACGAATCTCGACTTGAAGCTTTCGTGACTGCAGGAATCCATATTCTTGGGACTTTCGGTAAAGTCACGTAGATAGGTTCAAAGAAAATAATGCTTTCCCGCTATTTTTTTTCCTGATGACGATTGCTTGTGTTGCGATCAAAACGTCGTAGTTTTTTCGTAGTTATTTTCTTTTAACCTATCTACGTGACTTTACCGAATGACCCCAGAATATGGTTATACAAAATCAGCTAGAAAATTGAAACTCAACCATCACATCACTCAATCATCTACCTATTCACCGACAATCCCACTGACCAACTCACTCATTCACCTAGTAACCCACTCATTCACTCAGCCACTCACTTTGCCAAATAAGGCTCTCTCATCCTGGTAGTTTGAGTTCTTAACTGGTTATACAAAATCAGCCAGAAAATTGAAACTCAATCATCACATCACTCAATCATCTACATATTCGCCGACAATCCCACTGACCCACTCACTCATTCACCCGCTAATCCACTCATTCACTCAGCAACTCACTTTGCAAAATGAGACTCTAATGCTGGTATCTTGAGTCCTCAACTGGTTATACAAAATCAGCTAGAAAATTGAAACTCAATCAACTACATACTCACCTACAATCCCACTGGCCCACTTACTCATTCACCCGCTAAGCCACTCATTCACTCAGCGACTCACTTTGCCAAATTAGACTCTCATCCTGGTATATCAAGTACTCTCCCGGTTATCAAAAAAAAATCAACGTTTTTTTGACACTTCAGATTGATATGGTGCTGTCATTCAAGTTCAAGTTCATTTATTAGGTATAGCCCTGTGAGCCGTTCGGCTCTTGAATCGGGTGCAACAAAAAAACAAAAACATGAACAAGAAAACATCTTAAATTGACTATATGACTAAGCGCAAACAGAAAATCCAAGAAAAGACAGCAAAATATTGCAGAAAAAGCACGGTACACCAACACTGTGTGCAAAAATTCCAGTGGGATGCAAGTCAAACAACAACAACAACAACCACAAGACAACTTAGATTAAGGCCATCAGTCTAACTCCGTACTACAACAAACAAACATGGCCAAGCCAAAAAACTTTTCGAAATCACCAAAATAAAGCCACAAAAGCAATGAAACATATTCTTGATCTTTCAGTAAAGTCACGTAGAAGGGAAATAATAAAACAAAAAAAACAATATTTTATTATTTCCCTTCTACGTGACTTTACTGAAAGATACAAGAATATGAATCCCTGCAGTCACGAAAGCTTTAAATAGCAACGAAACAGTGATCATAGGAACTGTGACCGAATTTTCACAATAAACGTCAACAACATGTACCACCAAACCCTGCAGCCATAGCTGGCTGTATGGGTCACTGCCATCTAGTGGCAACTTGTGTTGCTGTGACGGTTGCTGCTCGGACACAAAAACACATTGTCCTGCGGAGGGAGCTGGTAGGAACGTTGGGTTGCTCGGTCAATGGCCTGCAGGGTCAACGGCGGCGTGGTGTATTCCGCAAATATGCCCGACTGTGAGGGCGGGCACAAGCCGGCGTGAGTAGGTTAAACGTTGAGTTTTATAAGGGCACCACGGGGTGACCAGCCCCTCCCCACCCAGCCCCTCCCCACCCAGCCCCACCCCACCCAGCCCCACCCCTCCCACCTTCCACCCAAGCCCTACCCTCCCCACCCTCCCCTCCTCACCCAGCCCCACCCTCCCCACCCAGCCCCTCCCCACCCTCCCCACCCAGCCCCACCCTCTGCTCCCTACCCAGCCCCACCCTCCCCACCCAGCCCCTCCCCACCCTCCCCACCCAGCCCCTCCCTCCCCACCCAGCCCCTCCCTGCACGACAGACGGACGGACACAATAATCCCCTGTGGGCTGGTGTAACCAGGAGGTTGCTACCAGTGAAAGTGCTCCTTAGCAGCAGCAGCAGCACCGCGACGGAGACTGCTCAGAGGTATTCAAGACGTGTGCGTCTCTGCAACTGGATGGGCGGCGAGATGGGCACGCAGCCTGGCGTTTAGCATTTAGCGTTTAGCCAGCAAACTTGGGTCACCAAGTCTGCAACGTCCAAAGCCAGTGGCTGGAGTAGGTCCGCTGGCTCCGGGCTCAAGGGGGAGATGTTAACTACCTCGCCTGGTGTGCAGGAGGTCGTAGGTTCGATCCCGACCCAGACGCGTGCGGTATATTTGGAGTCTGCATGTCTCTCTCATCATCATCGTCATCATCACGGTGGCTATGAGATGTTAACTACCTCGCCTGGTATACAGGAGATCGTAGGTTCGATCCCAAACCAGACGCCTGCTGTATATGTAGAGGTTGCGTCTCTCTCATCATCATCACGGTGGCTAGGAGATGTTAACTACCTCGCCTGGTATACAGGAGGTCGTGGGTTCGATCCCGACCCTGACGCCTGCTGCTGTATATTTGGAGTTTGTGTCTCTCTCTCTCATCATCATCATCACGGTGGCTAGGAGATGTTAACTACCTCGCCTGGTTTACAGGTCGTGGGTTCGATCACGACCCTGACGCCTGCTGCTGTATATTTTGAGTTTGCGTGTCTCTCTCTCTCTGCCCGTGGTCGCGTGGATTTTTCTCCAGGTCCTGCGGTGTTTTCTCCCCCTCCACATTTAGAAACGCGTTTAGAGTATTTGGCGGAAGAAAAATTAACCCGTAAAAACTAAGTTTTTCACTATAAATCCTTGATATGCGTGGCGGCTAGAGTCCTCTCGTCCTCTGGCTTGAGATGGCTGCCACCTATGGGTCAGATGATTTCCTGCCACCATTAAGCAATTGGTAATTAAATATAAAAAAAATTTCCTAAAAAGTGTCAAATTTTGGAATTTTTTTTCACGAAAATAAATTGTCACGCACAACGAGTCTGTGTGTAAAATGTCAGCTCGATTGGATCACAGGAAGTGGGTAAAAAAACGACCGAAAGATTTGCACGGTCGTAAGCGCGCAAGCAAGCAAGCAAGTGAACTTAATATAAAGGATTTAATAAAGGATTAAAAAAAAACATTTCCACGTGATAAGACACTTCGCTGGGCTATTAATTGTGGGCAGGCCGCTTCTAAGAAAGAGCTTTACCTGGTAAAATAAAAAATAAAAGTAGTTTAACACGTAGGTCAAACATAAATGATAAAACAACTACATTAAATCACGACGTTTCGGAGGCAACACAAGCTTCCGTCTTCAGGTGGAACCGTCACAGCAAAATTGCCGTATCAGGTTAGCGTCTCGAAAAGCTGTGACTTCCCGTATCGTCGTCTGTCAAAAACTCTTAACAGATAAGTGAAAATCCTCCCCGTAGAGGGAATTAATAATTATAGATTTGAACTTCAAATCTAGAAGTAGTTTAACAGTTTAGTTGCGTCCTCATCCATCTCAGAAGCATGCATTGAAGATTACTTAGAACTGGTGGCTGATATTAATTTCCACGCGACAAGCCACTTCGTTGGGCTATCATTAGTGGCCAAGTCGCTTCTGAAAATGAAGTTAATAGGTCAGTGAGCCTCTCCGAAACTTTGTGCTCCCATCGTATTTGTGTAATGTTTGTTGCTGTAACGTTCTGACCTGCCCCTACTGGGCATCTGTGAACAAAACGCTTTATTGCTAATCGGATTCCTCCTGCAGTGTCAATAAACATTGTTATTCACTCAAACTTGTCACTCACTCACCCTGTCACTCACTCTGTCACTCACTCACTCTGTCACTCACTCTGTCACTCACTCACTGTCACTCACTCACCCTGTCACTCACTCACTCTGTCACTTACCCTGTCACTCACTCTGTCACTCACTAACTCTGTCACTCACTAACTCTGTTACTCACTCTGTCACTCACTCTGTCACTCACTC
>NC_136339.1:2493260-2520760 GCF_964198595.1 Lampetra fluviatilis
AGTGAATCTTGTACGTCATCAAACACTTCACTGTATTTCACTGTAGCACTGTATTAATGGCAGTGAATCTTGTATGTCAGCAAACACTTCACTGTATTTCACTGTTGCACTGTATTAATGGTAGTGAATCTTGTACGTCATCAAACACTACACTGTATTTCACTGTAGCACTGTATTAATGGCAGTGAATCTTGTACGTCATCAAACACTTCACTGTATTTCACTGTAGCACTGTATTAATGTCAGTGAATCTTGTAAGTCATCAAACACTCCACTGCATTTCACTGTAGCACTGTATTAATGTCAGTGAATCCTGTACGTCATCAAAGACTACACTGTATTTCACTGTAGCACTGTATTAATGTCAGTGAATCTTGCACAAACTACGTCATCAAACACCTCACTTCATGTAGCACTGCATTTAACTGACCTTCAATTAGCCTTTTGCCCGTCCTAGGACAAAAGCTGTCATATTAAAGATGCACATTTACGTTTCCTTGCGTGATTATAATTTTTTTAGGAATTGTTGCCGTAAATAAATGTTTCTTAATTTAAAAAATTAAACCTCGGTATACGATATCTTGTGTGAATCGCTTGTACTGTATTAATGGCAGTGATTCTTGCATGAAACTACAGTGGTACCCCAGAGATCGAACTTAATTCGTTCCAGAAGGCCATTCGAACACCGATTTGTTCGAACACCGAATTAATTTTCCCCATGAGAATTAATGTAAATGACATTCATTGGTTCCGGACACAAGAAATCTCTCATTTCAATCATTTTTACACGAAGTTTACAGTAATTACGTGCATAAAAGCATACAAAAAAACAAGAAACACATATTCTTAGGTTTTTTCGGTAAAGTCACGTAGGTAAAAAATTTAAATTAATAAAAGTAAAATAAAATAAAAATCACGACGTTTCGGAGGCAACACAAGCTTCCGTCTTCAGGTGGAACCGTCACAGCCCGACAGCTGTATCAGCTGTATCAAGCTGTCGGGCTGTGACGGTTCCACCTGAAGACGGAAGCTTGTGTTGCCTCCAAAACGTCGTGATTTTTATTTTATTTTACTTTTATTAATTTAAATTTTTTACCTACGTGACTTTACCGAAAAAACCTAAGAATATGAATCCTTGCAGTCACGAAAGCTTCAAATCTAACAAGAAACACAATAAATGGAATAAATGTATAAATGAAATAAATGAACATTGATCTTCACTTTAGCTGTAGTAAGGAGAGTTGATGGTTTGAGTGGAAGGTGGTGAGGAGGAGGTTGGTGGTTCATTTTCTTGGTTCTTTCGGTAAAGTCACGTAGAAGGGAAATAATAAAATAATAAAAATAAAACATCAGAAAATACAATTCTCACGATGTTTCGGCCACAACGCAAGCAGCCGTCCTCAGGTGAAGAACAGATCTGTCGGGAAGACAGCGTCTGAATGAAACACCCCAGGCTTGGAGCGTCTATTTAAGCTGGGTTGGAGGGGGAAGAGCGCCTTGACAAAAGAATGCAGTCACGAAAGCTTTAAATCGAAATTTGAGGTTGGTGGTGTTATTGTTTGGAAGGGGGGTCCCCTTCCATAAAAACGTCCGGTAACTTCCCTTCTGTGGTTCTTTCTCTTGTGTGCCTCTTCTCTGCCACTAACTGTGAGTCACTTGAGCTATTTCTGACTAAAAACTGACCTAAAGAGGTTTGTTTCTGCCTCCGTTTTAGGATGTTTCGAAAATGACACATTGCATTATCATTGGCTTATCGCTACCACTAACCTTTTTAAGGATACATTGTGTATGGATGAACACCAAAAACACTAAAATAAAGGAAATTAACGAAAAAGTTAAGGAACGATGTTTTGCAGGTAACTGCACTGGGTGAGAGCTACGTGCAGAACCGGCCCTAGACCTTTGGGGGCCCTAAGCAAAATTTGGTTGGAGGCCTCTTTGATGTATGATTTGTTTCACCCACTAGCTAGCAGTGACTCTAGGGGGCCCTCTGCTGGCCACGGGGCCCTTTGCAATTGCAAGGGTCGCTTAGTGGCTGGGCCGGCTCTGGTTGGTGGTGAGGCACTGGTGGTGAGGCATTGGTGGTTGCTGGCAGAACCGGCCCTAGACCTTTGGGGGCCCTAAGCAAAATTTGGTTGGAGGCCCCTTTGATGTATGATTTGTTTCACCCACGAGCTCGCAGTGACTCTAGGGGGCCCTCTGCTGGCCACGGGGCCCTTTGCAATTGCAAGGGTCGCTTAGTGGCTGGGCCGGCTCTGGCTACGTGTTAACCGAGTCTCTCACACCACGGTAAAACGTTTGTCTGGGCAAGCATCATGCACGCTGGCCATATGCATCTCAGCCGTACAGGTTCTTTCAAGTCGCGATTGCCCCGTTTGACCTCCGAATTTCGTTCGGTTTCCGGGGCAAAAACTTTTCGGAAATATCGTTCGAACACAGATTTGTTCGAGTTCTGGTGCATTCGATCTCCGAGGTTCTACTGTACGCCATCAAACATCTCGTTTCATGTCACTGTAGCACTGCATTTAACTCGCCTTCAATTAGTTCGAAATCACTGCTCTGATACTTTTTGTTCTGCTTTCGCTCGCTGGGGTTGTAGTCAATTTGAATTCGATAACAATGTCTGGAAAATCACGAAGAAATGTATATATTTTATAGTAATTTAGAAGCAAAAATTCGACTTGACTTTCGTTTAAAGTGCTGAATAAATATACGAAGACACCAAATACACTTTGTTGCTGCGTAGAATTATTTAATGAACTTTCAGTAAAGAAACGTCATATTTGAAGCGACTTTGCGAAAAAAAAGATCTTTCCATTCGACCTTGTTCCGCGCGAGTGTAAATAAGTAATATTTAAAAATACTTTTTTTTTTTAAAAACACGCTTTAATGAAATGTACTAGTTATGGCAGAACTTCACGACTCCAGGAAGTGGCTCCGAAGCTTGCCACAACGTAAGGGACCGTGGCCAATTACAGCCAACGTCAGTTGAGCGTGGACAATTATACCCAAGCCGAAACATAACATATAAAAAAGAATGTTTAAAAATATTTAATTTAATTTTTTTAATGATAGAATATAGTATTGTCATCAGTATGACATAAGTATACCAAGTTTGAAGTCGATACCACAGTGGGAAGTGGGTCAAAATTGAGTTTCAAGATTTGAGGATACAACAACATCAACAGACAGAGTGAGTTAATAGAAAGCGTGTAAAAATATTGTTAAAAAATATATTTTTAATTTTGTATGACATAATATAGTATTGTCATCAGTAAGACACAAGTATACGAAGTTTGCAGTCCATACCACAGTGGGAAGTGGGTTAAAATTGAGTTTCAAGATTTGAGGATACAACATCAACAGACAGTGAGTTCATAGAAAGCGTGTAAAAATATTGTTTAAAAATATGTTTTATTTTTGATTATAGAATATAGTATTGTTATCAGTAAGACACAAGTATACGAAGTTTGCAGTCCATACCACAGTGGGAAGTGGGTTAAAATTGAGTTTCAAGATTTGAGGATACAACAACAATAGACAGAGTGAGTTCATAGAAAGCGTGAGATTATTTTATTTATTATCTGTCGGAAAGACGCTGTTCTTCACCTGAGGGCGGCCGCTAGCGTTGTGGCCGAAACGTCGTGAGAATTGTATTTTATGATGTTTTATTTTTATTATTTTATTATTTCCCTTCTACGTGACTTTACCGAAAGAACCAAGAAGATGGATCCATATACTCTTTGGAGTTTTCGGTATAGTCACGGAGGTGAAAATAAAATAAAAATGAAAACATACTCTTAGTTGTATTCGGTAAAGTCACGTTGGTGAAAATTTAAAATAATAATAGAAATAAAATAATAGTAAATGAAAATACATCAATTTATTCTTTTATTTCCATTATTATTATTTTAATTTTTTCACCTGCTTGACTTTACCGAAAGAACCAAGAAGATATTCCGGTTCTGTTTGACCCGAAGGTTTTTGCCGACCTGCCGGGCCTAACCAAACCACCGCCTCCTCTCCTCTCGCCTCTCGTCGATTTCACTTGGACGAGGCTCCGGCTCTCTGCCGCCCGGCGATGGCGGAGAGCGACGAGGCGAGCGAGAACGAGCTGCTCAGCCGGAGCTTGTCCATGTGGAACAGCGCCGGCGAGGGGGAGCGCCGGCGCGGAGGGGAGCAGAGGGATGGAGAGGGGGAGGGGGGGCGGCGACTCGGAGCCGCGGCCGCTCGACCTGCACACGGCCGCCTCCATCGGGCAGCAGGACGTCGTGTCCGCCTACATCTCCAGGTGGATTGTGGGAGGGATTCGCAAGCGGGAGGGGCTCGCGAGCGGAGGTTGTTCTTGCCGCGGGGTTAGATCGGCGTCGGTGTGAATCAGATGTCGCAAACGGGTTTTGATTCCTTACCCGTACCCGTACCCGGCCGCACCAGGGTCGCAAATGGGTACCCGTACCCGTACCCGGCCGTACCCGATTGCGACCTTTGGGATGAAGCCATGTTGCAGGCGCGGGTGGGTTGATTCTAGGAACTTGAATTGTGAGAAGAGACAAGACGTTGGGAAATGAGTGACAAACGGTGACTCACCAGTGACTCACGGCCTACCCGTACCCAGCCGCACCAGGGTCGCAAACGGGTACCCGTACCCGGCCGGGTAGCCGGGTATCGGGTAGGGTACGGGTATCGGGTAGGGTACGGGTATCGGGTAGGGTACGGGTATCGGGTAGGGTACGGGTATCGGGTAGGGTGCGGGTATCGGGTAGGGTACGGGTATCGGGTAGGGTACGGGTTCGGGTAGGGTACGGGTATCGGGTAGGGTACGGGTATCGGGTAGGGTACGGGTATCGGGTAGGGTACGGGTATCGGGTAGGGTACGGGTATCGGGTAGGTTATGGGTATCGGGTAGGGTACAGGTATCGGGTAGGGTACGGGTATCGGGTAGGGTACGGGTATCGGGTAGGGTACGGGTATTGGGTAGGGTACGGGTATCGGGTAGGGTACGGGTATGGGGTAGGGTACAGGTATGGGGTAGGGTACGGGTATGGGGTAGGGTACGGGTATGGGGTAGGGTACGGGTATGGGGTAGGGTACGGGTATTGGGTAGGGTACGGGTATCGGGTAGGGTACGGGTATGGGGTAGGGTACGGGTATGGGGTAGGGTACGGGTATGGGGTAGGGTACGGGTATGGGGTAGGGTACGGGTATTGGGTAGGGTACGGGTATCGGGTAGGGTACGGGTATGGGGTAGGGTACGGGTATGGGGTAGGGTACGGGTTTCGGGTACCCGGTTGCGACCTCTGGTGTGAATGTGTCGCTAAACCCGCCGCCGCCCGACCCCGACCCACAGCCATTGGGTAAAGCTTCCTAGATTTGAAGCCATCCCTCTCGCCGCCCCCCTCCCCCACTACCACCAGCGAGGCGGAGGACCTGAACCGACGTAACCTGGGCGGGTGGACGCCGCTGATGTACGCGTGCTACATCGGGCACGACGCGGTCGTGTCGCTGCTGCTGAGCGCCGGGGCCCTCGTCAACTCGGCCAACCCCCTGGGGCAGACGCCGCTCATGCTGGCCGCCTCCTGCGGCAACGAGAGCTCCGCTCAGCTGCTGCTGCAGGTGACGCGCGCTACGCGACGCTAGGCCGGGCCGCCCGTGGGGCCGCCTGTTCGTCCGCTACGTCCGCCAGTTCGTCCGCCCGTCTGTCCGCCCGTTCGTCTGTCTGTCTGTCCGTCTGTCCGTCTGTCCGTCTGACTGTCTGTCTGTCCATCTGTCTGTCCGTCTGTCTGTCCGTCTGTCTGTCCATCTGTCCGTCTGTCTGTCCGTCTGTCTGTCCATCTGTCCGTCTGTCTGTCCGTCTGTCTGTCCATCTGTGTGTCCGTCTGTCTGTCTGTTGGTCCGTTCCCTCCGCCCGTCTCCACGCTTCTCGTCCGTCGCCTCGTGCCCCGTCGGTCTCCACGCTCCCTGCGCGTCGCCACGTGTTTAAGTGCCTCCGTGTGCGCCGCCGCCACTGCTGCTGCGCGTGTGTGTCTGTGTGTGTCTGCGTGTGTTTGCGTGCGTGTGTGCGTGCGTTTGCGTGTGTGTGCGTGTGTGCGTGCGTGTGTTTGCGTGCGTGCGTGTGTGCGTGCGCGTGCATGTGCGTTCGCGTGCGTGTGTCTGCGTGTGTGTGCGTGTGCGCGTGCGTGTGTCTGCGTGTGTCTGCGTGCGTGTGTCTGCGTGCGTGTGTTTGCGTGTGTGTGTTTGCGTGTGTGTGTTTGCGTGCGTATGTCTGCGTGTGTGTGTTTGCGTGCGTGTGTCTGCGTGCGTGTGTTTGCGTGTGTGTGTTTGCGTGCGTGTGTCTGCGTGTGTGTGTTTGCGTGTGTGTGTCTGCGTGCGTGTGTTTGCGTGTGTGTGTTTGCGTGTGTGTGTTTGCGTGTGTGTGTTTGCGTGCGTGTGTTTGCGTGTGTGTGTCTGCGTGCGTGTGTCTGCGTGCGTGTGTCTGCGTGCGTGTGTTTGCGTGTGTGTGTTTGCGTGCGTGTGTCTGCGTGCATGTGTCTGCGTGCGTGTGTTTGCGTGTGTGTGTTTGCGTGCGTGTGTCTGCGTGCGTGTGTGTTTGCGTGTGCGTGCGTGCGTGTGCGTGTGTGTGTGCGTGTGCGTGCGTGTGCGTGCGTGTGCGTGTGTCTGCGTGTGTGTGCGTGTGTGCGTGTGCGTGCGTGTGCGTGTGCGTGCGTGCGTGTGCGTGCGCCCGCAGAGAGGGGCGGACGTGGAGGCGGTGGACAAGCGCGGCTGGCCGGCGCTGCTGCACTGCACGTGCACGGGGCACCAGCACATGGTGCGCCTGCTGCTGCGACACGGAGCGGACGCCAACGTGCGGTGAGCGCCGGCGGCACCCCCACCCCCCCCACCCCCCCACCCCCCACCACCCCCCACCCCGAGCCACGAGCCGAGTGCGAATCGTGACCCTGGGGGGTTCCACGCCGGGGGGCTACGTAGCTCCAGACGCTCGATTAACCGCTGCACCACCACTCCCCCCCACTCCCCCCCCACTCCCCCCCCACTCCCCCCCACTCCCCCCCGCTCCCCCCGCTCCCCGCCCCCCACAGAGAGACCATCTACGGCCACACGCCGCTGATGGAGGCCGCGATGGCCGGCCACGAGGTCATCGTGCAGTTCCTGCTCAAGAAGAAGGTGAGCGCAGAGACGCGGGGAAGGCATCCAGCGGCAGCTGCCGGGCAGCTACGGCATCGACACGGGACACGTGACACGCGACACGTGACACGGGACACGGGACACGGGACACGTGACATGGGACACACGTGACACGCGACACGGGACACGTGACACGCGACACGTGACACGGGACACACGTGTGTCTGGGGGATGCAACATAAAACAGCAAATGCTTGCCTATAACCACCCACACCCACCCACACTCACCCATCCACACCACACCACCCACCCATACCCAACCCACACTCACCCACCCATACTCACCCACCCACACTCACCCACCCACCCCCACTTACCCACCCACCCACACTCACCCATCCACACCCACCCACACTCACCCACCCATACCCACCCACACTCACCCACCCTTATCCACCTACCCACACCCACCCACACTCACCCACCCACACTCACCCACCCACACTCACCCATCCACACCCACCCACACTCACCCATCCACACCCACACTCACCCACCCACACTCACCCACCACACCCCACTCACACCCCACCCACACTCACCCACCCATACCCACCCACACTCACCCACCCTTATCCACCAACCCCACACCCACCCACACTCACCCACCCACCTCACCACCCACCACCCATCCACACCCACCCACCACACTCACCCACCCATACCCACCCACACTCACCCACCCTTATCCACCTACCCACACCCACCCACACTCACCTCCACCACACTCACCCACCCACACTCACCCATCCACACCCACCCACACTCACCCATCCACACCCACACTCACCCACCCACACTCACCCCACCCACCCACTCACACCCACCCACACTCACCCACCCATACCCACCCACACTCACCCACCCACACTCACCCCACCCACACTCACCCATCCACACCCACCCACCACCACCCCCATCACACCCACACTCACCCACCCACACTCACCCCACCCCCCACACACACCCACCCACACTCACCCACCCATACCCACCCACACTCACCCACCCTTATCCACCTACCCACACCCACCCACACTCACCCACCCACACTCACCCACCCACACTCACCCATCCACACCCACCCACACTCACCCACCCATACCCACCCACACTCACCCACCCTTATCCACCTACCCCACACCACCCCACACTCACCCACCCACACTCACCACCCCACACTCACCCATCCACACCCACCCACACTCAACCCATCCACACCCACACTCACCCACCCACACTCACCCACCCACCCACTCACACCCACCCACACTCACCCACCCATACCCACCCACACTCACCCACCCACACTCACCCACCCACACTCACCCATCCACACCCACCCACACTCACCCATACACACCCACACTCACCCACCCACACTCACCCACCCACCCACTCACACCCACCCACACTCACCCACCCATACCCACCCACACTCACCCACCTTATCCACCTACCCACACCCACCCACACTCACCCACCCACACACACCCCACCCACACTCACCCATCCACACCACCCACACTCACCCACCCATACCCACCCACACTCACCCACACCCCACCCACACTCACCCACCCACACCTCACCCACGCACACCACCCATCCACACCCACCCACACTCACCCCACCCTTATCCACCCACCCACACCCACCACACTCACCACCACACTCACCCACCCACACTCACCCACCCACACCACCCACCCACACCCACTCACACTCACCCCCACTCACCCACCCACACTCACCCACCCACACTCACCCACCCACACTCACCCCATCCACACCCACCACACTCACCCACCCTACCACCTACCCACACCCCACCCACACTCACCTACCCCACCCACACTCACCCACCCACACTCACCCCACCCACACTCACCCACCCACACTCACCCCACCCACACTCACCCACCCACACTCACCCATCCACACCCACCCACACTCACCCACCCTTATCCACCTACCCACACTCACCCACCCACACTCACCCACCCACACTCACCCACCCACACTCACCCACCCACACTCACCCACCCACACTCACCCACCCACACTCACCCACCCACACTCACCCACCCACACCCACCCACACCCACCACACTCACCCACACACACCCCACCCACCCATACCCACCCACACTCACCCCACCCACACTCACCCACCCAACCCACCCACACTCACCCACCCACACTCACCCACCCACACCCACTCACACTCACCCACACTCACCCACCCACACTCACCCACCCCATACTCACCCACCCACACTCACCCTCCACACCCACCCACACTCACCCACCCACACTCACCCACCCACACTCACCCCACCCACACCCACCCACACCCACTCACACTCACCACACTCACCCACCATACCCACCCCACCTCACCCACCCACACTCACCCACCCCCATACCCACCCACACTCACCCACCCACACTCACCCACCCACACCCACTCACACCACCCACACCCACCCACCACACTCACCCACCCACACTCACCCACCCACACTCACCCACCCACACCCACCCACACCCACTCACACTCACCCACACTCACCCACCCACCCATACCCACCCACACTCACCCACCCACACTCACCCCACCCACCCATACCCACCCACACTCACCCCACCCACCCATACCCACCCACACTCACCCACCCCACACCCCCACCCACACTCACCCACCCTTCCCCTACCCACATCCACCACACTCACCCCACCCACACTCACCCCACCACACCACCCACCACACTCACCCACCCACACTCACCCACCACACCCACCCACACTCACCCACCCATACCCACCCACACCACCCACCCATCCCACCCACACACACTACCCACCCACCCACACTCACCCATCACACCCACCCACACCACCCATACACACCCACACTCACCCACCCACACTCCACCCACCCACCCACCCCACCCACCCACACCACCCACCCATACCCACCCACACTCACCCCACCCTTATCCACCACCCACACCCACCCACACTCACCCACCCACACTCACCCACCCACACTCACCCACCCACACTCACCCATCCACACCCACCCACACTCACCCACCCATACCCACCCACACTCACCCACACCCACCCACACTCACCCCACCCACCCACACTCACCCCACCCACACTCATCCACCCACACCTCACCCATCCACACCCACCCACACTCACCCACCCTATCCACCACCCACACCCACCCACACTCACCCCACCCACACTCACCCACCCACACTCACCCATCCACACCCACCCACCCACCCACCCATACCCACCCACACTCACCCACCCATCACCCACCCACCCACTCACCCACCCACCCACCCACCCACACTCACCCCACCCCACACCACCCACCCATCCACCCACCCTTATCCACCTACCCACCACCCACCCACACTCACCCACCCACACTCACCCACCCACACTCACCCCATCCACACCCCACCCACACTCACCCACCCACACCACCCACCCATACCACCCACCCTTACCACCACCCACACCACCCACACTCACCCACCCACACTCACCCACCCACACTCACCCACCCACACTCACCCCACCCACCCCACCCCCACCCCACACCCACTCACACCACCCACACTCACCCACCCACACCACCCACCCACCCACCCAACCCACCCACACTCACCCCACCCACACCATACCCCACCCACACTCACCCACCCACACCACCACCCATACCCACCCACACTCACCACCCACACCACCCACCCACACCCACACACTCATCCACACTCACCCACCCACACCACCCACCCACACCACACCACCCACCCTCACCCACCCACACCCCCCACCACCACCCACCCACACTCACCCACCCTTATCCACCTACCCACACCCCCCCACACTCACCCACCCACACCACCCACCCACACCACCCACCCCACCCCCACCCACACCACCCCATCCACACCCACCCACCCCCCACCCACCCACACCACCCACCCACACTCACCCACCCACCCCCCACCCACACCACCCCCCACACCACCCACCCACACTCACCCACCCTATCCACCACCCACACCCACCCACACTCACCCACCCACACTCACCCACCCACACTCACCCACCCACACTCACCCCACCCCACACCCACCCACACTCACCCATCCACACCCACCCACCCACCCACCCATACCCACCCACACTCACCCACCCACACTCACCCACCCACCCATACCCCACCCACACTCACCCACCCACACTCACCCACCCACACTCACCCACCCTTATCCACCTACCCACATCCACCCACACCACCCACCCACACTCACCCACCCACACTCACCCACCCACACTCACCCCACCCACACTCACCCCATCCACACCCACACTCACCCACCCATACCCACCCACACTCACCCACCCATACTCACCCACCCACACTCACCCACCCCACCCCCACTTACCCACCCACCCACACTCACCCATCCACACCCACCCACACTCACCCATTACACACCCACACTCACCCACCCCACACTCACCCACCCACCCACTCACACCCACCCACACTCACCCACCCATACCCACCCACACTCACCCACCCTTACCCACCTACCCACACCCACCCACACTCACCCACCCACACACTCACCCCACCCACACTCACCCATCCACACCCACCCACACCCACCCACCCATACCCACCCACACTCACCCACACCCACCCACACTCACCCACCCACACCACACTCACCCACCACACCACCACCCACCCACACTCACCCATCCACACCCACCCACACTCACCCACCCTATCCCACCTACCCACACCCACCCACACTCACCCACCCACACTCACCCACCCACACTCACCCCCCACACTCACCCACCCACACCACCCACCCCACCCACCCACACTCACCCACACTCACCCACCCACACTCACCCACCCACACTCACCCACCCACACTCACCCACCCCACACTCACCCACCCACACTCACCCATCCACACCCACCCACCACTCACCCACCCTTATCCACCCTACCCACACCCCCACCCTATCCACCTACCCACACCCACCCCACACTCACCCACCCACACTCACCCACCCACACTCACCCACCCACCCATACCCACCCACACTCACCCACCCACACCCATACCCACCCACACTCACCCACCCACACCTCACCCACCCATACCCACCCACACTCACCCACCCACACTCACCCACCCCATATCCACCCACCCTTATCCACCTACCCACATCCACCCACACTCACCCACCCACACTCACCCACCCACACTCACCCACCCACACCACACCCACCCACACTCACCCACCCACACCCCACTCACACTCACCCACACTCACCCCACCCACACTCACCCACCCACACCACCCACCCACACTCACCCACCCACCACTCACCCCACCACACCCACCCACACTCACCCACCCCTTATCCACCTACCCACACCCCACCCACACTCACCCACCCACACTCACCCACCCACACTCACCCATCCACACCCACCCCACACTCACCCACCCATACCCACCCACACTCACCCACACCCACCCACACCACCCCACCCACCCACACTCACCCACCCACACTCACCCACCCACACTCACCCATCCACACCCACCCACACTCACCCACCCTTATCCACCTACCCACACCCACCCACACTCACCCACACCACACTCCACCCCCACCCCACACTCACCCACCCACACCACCCACCCACACCACCCACCCACACCCACCCACACCCACCACACTCACCCACACACACCCACCCACACTCACCCACCCACACTCACCCACCACACTCACCCACCCACACTCACCCATCCACACCCACCCACACTCACCCACCCTTATCCACCTACCCACACCCACCCACACTCACACCCACCTCACCACCCACCCCACACTCACCCTTCCACACCACCCACACTCACCCATCCACACCCACCCACCCACCCACCCATACCCACCCACACTCACCCACCCACACTCACCCACCCATACCCACCCACACTCACCCCACCCACACTCACCCACCCATATCCACCCACCCTTATCCACCTACCCACATCCACTCCACACTCACCCACCCACACTCACCCACCCCACACCACCCACCCACACTCACCCACCCACACTCACCCACCCACACCCACTCACACTCACCCACACTCACCCACCCACACTCACCCACCCACACTCACCCACCCACACTCACCCACCCACACTCACCCATCCACCACCCACCCACACTCACCCACCCTATCCACCTACCCACAACCCACCCCACCACCCACCCACACTCACCCACCCACACCCACCCACACTCACCCATCCACACCCACACCACCCACCCATACCCACCCACACTCACCCACCCACACTCACCCACCCACCCATACCCACCCACACTCACCCACCCACACTCACCCACCCACACTCACCCACCCTTATCCACCTACCCACATCCACCCACACTCACCACCCACACTCACCCACCCACACACACCCACCCATACCCACCCACACTCACCCATCACACCCACCCACACTCACCCACCCATACCCACCCACACTCACCCCACCCCATACCCACCCACACTTACCCACCCACCCACACTTACCCACCCACCCACACTCACCCATCCACACCCACCCACACTCACCCACACATACCCACCCACACTCACCCACCCACACTCACCCACCCACACTCACCCACCCTTATCCACCTACCCACATCCACCCACACTCACCCACCCACACTCACCCACCCATACCCACCCACACTCACCCATCCACACCCACCCACACTCACCCACCCATACCCACTCACACTCACCCACCCATACCCACCCACCCACACTTACCCACCCACCCACACTTACCCACCCACCCACACTCACCCATCCACACCCACCCACACTCACCCACACATACCCACCCACACTCACCCACCCACACTCACCCACCCACACTCACCCACGCTCACCCACCCACCCATACTCACCCACACTCACCCATCCACACCCACATACCCACCCACACTCACCCACCCACACTCACCCCACCCACCCATACCCACCCACACTCACCCACCCACACTCACCCACCCATATCCACCCACCCATACCCACCCACACTCACCCACCCTTATCCACCCACCCATACCCACCCACCCACACTCACCCACCCACACTCACCCACCCTTATCCACCCACCCTTATCCACCCACCCATACCCACCCACCCACACCCACCCACACTCACCCACCCTTATCCACCCACCCATACCCACCCACACTCACCCACCCTTACCCACCCACCCATATGCACCCACACTCACCCACCCTTATCCACCCACCCATACCCACCCACACTCACCCATCCTTATCCACCCACCCATACCCACCCACACTCACCCACCCTTACCTACCCACCCATATGCACCTACACTCACCCACCCTTATCCACTCACCCATACCCACCCACACTCACCCACCCTTATCCACCCACCCATATGCACCCACACTCACCCACCCTTATCCACTCACCCATACCCACCCACACTCACCCACCCTTATCCACCCACCCATACCCACCCACACTCACCCACCCATACCCATGCCAGCGCGGGGTGGGTGGGTTGGTGGGTTGGTGGGTGGGTGGGTTGGTGGGTGGGTGGGTTGGTGGGTGGGTTGGTGGGTGGGTGAGTAGGTGGGTAGGTGGGTTGGTGGGTGGATTGGTGTGTGAGTTTGTGGTTGGGTTTGTGGGTGTGTTGGTGGGTGGGTTGGTGGGTGGGTTGGTGGGTTGGTTGGTGGGTGGGTGGGTTGGTGGGTGGGTTGGTGGGTTGGTGGGTGGGTGGGTGGTTGGTGGGTGGGTTTTTGGCTGGGTTGTTGGGTTTGTGGCTGGGTGGGTTTGTGGGTGGGTGGGTTGGTGGGTGGATTGGTGGTTTGGTTGGTGGGTGGGTTTATGGGTGGGTTGGTGGGTCGGTTGGTCGGTTGGTCGGTGGGTTGGTGGGTGGGTGAGGATGACCCCCCCCCCCCCCCGGCGTGCCTGCAGGGTGTGCGAGCGCGCGACACGGACCGCTCCGGGAAACGGCGCGCAGCCTGGCCGCCATGTTTGGCCACACCAAGGTGGTGGCCATGATCGACGCGGCGCTGGCGGCCCCCACCCCTCACCCGCGGCCCGTGCGCCGTGCCCCCGGTGAGCCAGCGACGTGACCCCCCCCCCCCCCCCCCCGGTGACCCCCCCTCCCCGGTGACCCCCCCCCTCCCCCCACCGCCAACGCCTCGCGCAGAGGCACGGAGACGAACATTTCCCCCCTCCACTCTCTAACCCCCCCCCCTCTCTAACCCCCCCTCCATCCCCGCTAACGGCACCCCCCCCCCCCACTCTCTACCCCCCCCCCCCACTCTCTAACCCCCCCCCCCCCACTCTCTACCCCCCCCACTCTCTACCCCCCCCCCCTACTCTCTAACCCCCCCCTCCATCCCCGCTAACGGCACCCCTCCATCCCCGCTAACGGCACCCCCCCACACGCTGTGGGTGGGGGCCGTGAACGAGTGGCACCCTGACCGACCGTTTGTAGAAATGTAGTGTGTAGTGTATAGTGTAGTGTGTAGTGTATAGTGTAGTGTATAGTGTAGTGTGTAGTGTAGTGTATAGTGTATAGTAGTGTAGTGTATAGTGTAGTGTATAGTGTATAGTAGTGTAGTGTATAGTGTAGTGTATAGTGTATAGTATAGTAATGTAGTGTATAGTGTAGTGTATAGTAGTGTAGTGTATAGTGTAGTGTATAGTGTATAGTAGTGTAGTGTATAGTGTAGTGTATAGTGTATAGTAGTGTAGTGTATAGTGTATAGTAGTGTAGTGTATAGTGTAGTGTATAGTGTATCGTAGTGTAGTGTATAGTGTAGTGTATAGTAGTGTAGTGTATAGTGTATAGTAGTGTAATGTATAGTGTAGTGTATAGTGTATAGTAGTGTAGTGTATAGTGTAGTGTATAGTGTATAGTATAGTAATGTAGTGTATAGTGTAGTGTATAGTAGTGTAGTGTATAGTGTAGTGTATAGTGTATAGTAGTGTAGTGTATAGTGTAGTGTATAGTGTATAGTAGTGTAGTGTATAGTGTATAGTAGTGTAGTGTATAGTGTAGTGTATAGTGTATCGTAGTGTAGTGTATAGTGTAGTGTATAGTAGTGTAGTGTATAGTGTATAGTAGTGTAATGTATAGTGTAGTGTATAGTGTATAGTAGTGTAGTGTATAGTGTATAGTAGTGTAGTGTGTAGTGTATAGTGTATAGTAGTGTAGTGTATAGTGTAGTGTATAGTAGTGTTGTGTATAGTGTATAGTAGTGTAGTGTATAGTGTAGTGTATAGTAGTGTAGTGTATAGTAGTGTAGTGTATAGTGTAGTGTATAGAGTATAGTGTAGTGTATAGTATAGTGTATAGTGTATAGTAGTGTAGTGTATAGTGTAGTGTATAGTAGTGTAGTGTATAGTAGTGTAGTGTATAGTGTAGTGTATAGTGTATAGTAGTGTAGTGTATAGTATAGTGTATAGTAGTGTAGTGTATAGTGTAGTGTATAGTGTAGTGTATAGTAGTGTAGTGTATAGTAGTGTAGTGTATAGTGTATAGTAGTGTAGTGTATAGTAGTGTAGTGTATAGTGTATTGTAGTGTAGTGTGTAGTGTAGTGTATAGTGTAGTGTGTAGTGTGTAGTGTAGTGTATAGTGTAGTGTATAGTGTAGTGTATAGTGTAGTGTATAGTGTAGTAGTGTATAGTGTAGTAGTGTATAGTGTAGTGTATAGTGTAGTGTGTAGTGTAGTGTGTAGTGTAGTGTAGTGTGTAGTGTAGTGTGTAGTGTAGTGTGTAGTGTAGTGTATAGTGTAGTAGTGTATAGTGTAGTGTATAGTGTAGTGTATAGTGTAGTGTATAGTGTAGTAGTGTATAGTGTAGTGTGTAGTGTAGTGTGTAGTGTATAGTGTAGTGTGTAGTGTAGTGTATAGTGTAGTGTATAGTGTAGTGTATAGTGTAGTGTATAGTGTAGTAGTGTATAGTGTAGTAGTGTATAGTGTAGTGTATAGTGTAGTGTATAGTGTAGTGTGTAGTGTAGTGTATAGTGTAGTGTATAGTGTAGTGTATAGTGTAGTGTATAGTGTAGTAGTGTATAGTGTAGTGTATAGTGTAGTGTATAGTGTAGTGTGTAGTGTAGTGTGTAGTGTAGTGTATAGTGTAGTGTATAGTGTAGTGTATAGTGTAGTGTATAGTGTAGTGTATAGTGTAATGGCTTCACGCTCCCAGGCGACCTTTCGTGCTGCTCCATCCGTGGCTCTCGCTCTGCGTGTGTCGATGCGCGTGACCTCCTGATGAAGCCGGCACGGGGGAATGAATGAAGAGTGTTGGGAGAATGAATGAAGAGTGTTTGGAGAATGAATGAAGAATGAAATGAAGAGTGTTGGTCGTGTGTGCGTTGCAGCGCTGTCCGGGGACCTGAGCAGTTCAGACGAGTGGAGCGAGGGGGGGCCGGCCCCCCCTCGTGGTTGCAGGGGGCCCAGCATCCACGACGGGCCCCAGGCACTCGCACAGCTCACCAGGATCGGCAGCGACGGTGAGGCTCACGCACATACACTCATTTACTTACACACTCACACACTCACACACTCACGCACGCACACACACACTCATACACACTCACTCACACACGCACACTCACACGCACACTCATTTACACACTCACACACTCACGCACTCACGCACTCACACACACACTCACGCACACTCTCACTCATTTACACACTCACACACGCACACTCATTTACACACTCACGCACTCACGCACTCATTTACGCACTCACGCACTCACACACACACTCACGCACACACACACTCACACACACTCACACACACACCCACCCACGACACCCACCCACCCACACCCACCCACCCACCCACACCCACACCCACCCACCCACCCACCCACACCCACCCACACCCACCCACCCACCGACGCTCCGTGTCCGTGCCCCCCCTTGTGCAGAGCCGGAGCTGCCCCCCCACGCGGCTCGCTGCTGGTGGGAGGGGGGGGGCCGCAGGGGGCCACGGGGGAAGGGCACTCGCGGTACGAGGAGCACCACTCACTCACTCAGTCACTCACTCACTCAGTCACTCACTCACACACACACTCACTCACTCACACACACTCACTCAGTCACTCACACACTCACTCACTCACTCAGTCACTCACTCAGTCACTCACTCACTCAGTCACTCACTCACTCACTCAGTCACTCACACACTCACTCACTCACTCACACACACACTCACTCACTCACACACACACTCAGTCAGTCACACACACACTCACTCAGTCACTCACTCAGTCACTCACTCACTCACTCACACACTCACTCAGTCACTCACACACTCAGACACTCACTCACTCAGTCACTCACTCACTCACTCACTCAGACACTCACACACTCAGACACTCACTCACTCACTCAGTCACTCAGTCACTCACACACTCACTCACTCACACACTCACTCACTCAGTCACTCACACACTCAGACACTCACTCAGTCAGTCACTCACTCAGTCACTCACTCACTCAGTCATTCACTCACTCACTCAGACACTCACTCACTCACACACTCACTCACACACTCGCCGGGGTGGTGGGGGTGGTGGCGGTGGTGGTGGTGGTGGTGGTGGAGGTGGCGGTGGTGGAGGTGGTGGTGGTGGAGGTGGTGGAGGTGGTGGTGGGGGTGGTGGTGGTGGCGGTGGTGGTGGGGGTGGCGGCGGTGGTGGTGGCGGTGGTGGTGGTGCTGTTGGCGATGGTGGTGATGGTGGCAGTGGTGGCGGTGGTAATGGTGGTGGCGGTGGTGGCGGTGATGACGGTGGTGGTGGTGGTGGTGATGGTGGTGGTGGCAGTGTTGATGGTGGTGGTGGCGGCGGTGGTGGTGATGGCGGTGACAGTGGTGGTGGTTGTGGCAGTGGTGGTGTTGGTGGTGGACTAGTGATCCACACTTCACCGGTTCGAGACCATCTCCCAGCGCGGCAGTTGAAATGATGTTGCACCCAGTACATGTGTATGTGTGTTGTATGTGTGTTGTATGTAGGTTGTATGTGTGTGTGTTGTGTGTGTATTGTATGTGTGTTGTGTGTGTGTTGTGTGTATGATGTATGTGTGTTGTATGCGTGTTGTATGTATGTTGTATGTATGTTGTATGTATGTTGTATGTATGTTGTATGTTTGTATGGTGAACGTACGAAGCCAACTGGGCTAATCGGAGGTGCGGGGGAAGAACAACAGACAAAAAAAACCAGCAGTTCTTTAAGAAATTAGTTTTCAATTTAGTATAGTGGTGTAGTGTATAGTATTATGGTTCAGTGTATAGTGTAGTGTATTGTAGTATAGTGTAGATTAGTATGGTGTAGTGTATAGTAGTGCAGTGTAGTATTGGAGTGTATAGTAGTATGGTGTAGTGTATAGTAGTGTATAGTGTAGTGTATAGTGTCGTGTATAGTGTAGTATACTAGTACAGCACTAGTGTATAGTGTAGTGTATAGTGTAGTGTATAGTAGTGTAGTGTATAGTGTAGTGTATAGTGTAGTATACTAATACAGCACTAGTGTGTAGTGTATAGTAGTGTAGTGTATAGTGTAGTATACTAATACAGCACTAGTGTGTAGTGTATAGTAGTGTAGTGTATAGTAGTGTAGTATATAGTGTAGTGTATAGTAGTGTAGTGTATAGTGTAGTGTATCGTTGTGTAGTGTATCATAGTGTATTGCGTAGGGGAGCGGTGGTGTAGCGGGTAGCGCTACGCTGCGCTACGAACCCGGCGACACGAGTTCGATTCCCGCTCACGGCCAACACCAGTGACGATTATCTGAACCGGTCCTAGTGCTGTACTAGTATACTACACACTACACTACACACTACACTATACACTACTACACTATACACTACACACTACACTACACACTACACTATACACTACTACACTATACACTACACACTACACTACACACTACACTATACACTACTACACTATACACTACACTACTATACACTACACTATACACTACACTATACACTACACTATACACTACTATACACTACACTATACACTACACTACTATACACTACACTATACACTATACTATACACTGCACTATACACTACTATACACTACACTACACACTACACTACACACTACACTACACACTACACTATACACTGCACTATGCACTGCACTATACACTACACTATACACTACACTTTACACTACTATACACTACACTATACACTGCACTATACACTACACTATACACTACACTATACACTACACTATACACTACACACTACACTACACACTACACTATACACTACTACACTATACACTACACTACTATACACTACACTATACACTACACTATACACTACTATACACTACACTATACACTACACTACTATACACTACACTATACACTATACTATACACTGCACTATACACTACACTATACACTACACTATACACTACACTATACACTACACTATACACTACACTACACACTACACTACACACTACACTACACACTACACTATACACTGCACTATGCACTGCACTATACACTACTATACACTACACTATACACTACACTATACACTACACTATACACTACACTATACACTACACTACTATACACTACACTATACACTACACTACTATACACTACACTATACACACTACACACTAGTGCTGTACTAGTGACGAATTGGCCACGTTCTGTTTACGTGACAACCCTCACTAGTTGGCCGTGTCGGGTGGTGGAGGGTTTTAACGACACAACATTTATTATTTACACGATCTCACCCCAAACAAAACCTCTATAATGAGCGGTGTATGTAGTTTGAACTTTTTTCGCACTGTACGTAGCCAACCGATAGCTCCCAGCTGCCGTGTGTTGTATATATTTTTGGAAAAAGGGGCATATACACAACACGTGGTAACACCACAGTCGATCGGAGTTTTGCGTGCGGTGCGGTAAAGTGTGGCTGCTACCTGCCTGCTCCTGCACGTGGAAGAGTAGACCAAGGACCGCTCCCTACCGCTGTGCCGTAGGGGAGAGGACCATCTTCGGCACCACGGCGGAGACGGTGCCAAGTGGTGGCGGTGGTGGTGGCGGTGGCGGTGGCGGTGGTGATGGTGAGAAGTCGGCACGACTGCCAGGACTGAGTAGGGACGGTTCGCTCGAGAGTAACGAGGTGATCACTCCACACCACCCCCCCCCCTAGGCCCCCCTAGCCCCCCCCACAACACCACACCACCCCCCCCTAGCCCCCCCCCCACACCACCACACCACCCCCCCCTAGCCCCCCCCACACCACCCCCCCCTAGCCCCCCCCACACCACCCCCCCTAGCCCCCCCCACACCACCACACCACCCCCCCCTAGCCCCCACCACCCCCCCCCTAGCCCCCCCCACACCACCACACCACCCCCCCTAGCCCCCCCCACACCACCCCCCCCCTAGCCCCCCCCACACCACCACACCACCCCCCCCTAGCCCCCACCACACCACCACGCCACCACACCAGCCCCCCCCCCCACACCACCACGCTGGCCTGTATATCACACACCGATATGCTAGCGTGGGTGGGTGGGTGAGGTGAGTGAGTGAGCAGGTGGGTGGGTGGGGGTGATGATTGGGTGAGCGAGGGGATGGGCGCCTCCACCAATTAAACGTTGGTAGCGCAGCTCCGCTCCCAACCACCACCACCATCACCACCGCACCACCACCATCGCCACCACCACCGCCACCACCACCGCACCACCACCACCGCACCACCACCACCACCACCGCACCACCACCACCACACCACTACCACACCGCTACTGCCACCGCTACCGCCACCTCACTACCACCACCGCCACCGCACCACCACCACCGCAAACGCACCACCACCACCGCCACCGCACCACCACCGCACCACCACCACCGCACCACCACCACCACCGCACCGCCACCACCACCACCACCACCGCACGCCGGGCCCTGCGTCTGGCCTCAGCCCTCCCTCTGTGCCCCCCCCCCGCCCATCGCTCGCCTCACGCTGCCTCCGCTCCCTGCTGCCTCCGCTCCCTGCTGCCTCCGCTCCCCGCTGCCTCCGCTCCCCGCTGCCTCCGCTCCCCGCTGCCTCCGCTCCCGGCTGCCTCCGCTCCCCGCTGCCTCCGCTCCCCGCTGCCTCCGCTCCCCGCTGCCTCCGCTCCCCGCTGCCTCCGCTCCCCGCTGCCTCCGCTCCCCGCTGCCTCCGCTCCCCGCTGCCTCCGCTCCCCGCTGCCTCCGCTCCCCGCTGCCTCCGCTCCCCGCTGCCTCCGCTCCCCGCTGCCTCCGCTCCCCGCTGCCTCCGCTTCCCGCTGCCTCCGCTCCCTGCTGCCTCCGCTCCCTGCTGCGTCTACTTTCTGCTGCGACTACTCCCTGCTGCCTCCGCTCCCCGCTGCGTCCGCTCCCCGCCCCCAGGACTCGGACAGCGGCACGGCCCAGCGGCGGCCTCTGGAGCACCACAGGCAAATCGTCGTCACCGGCACTGCCGGGAGAGCCGCCAGGCCAGCCGGCAAGCTCCTCGCCACCGCCGCCGCCGCTGTAGTCCCTGTAGCCCCTGTAGTCCCTGTAGCCCCTGTAGCCCCTGTAGCCCCTGTAGCGGCGGCGGCGGCACCCGGCCAGGACGCCATAGGGGACGGGCCGCCCGGAACGGCGGCAGGGACAAGCGCGACGGCGAGAGGGCCGGGCCCGAAGGTGGGCGAGTGCGTGGTGGGCGAGTGTGTGGTGGGCAGGTGGTCGTCACCGTTAAGCGGTCTGTTAACCGCACACGCGGTTAGAGGGGAAGTTTGTGCGGCCTGTGATTGATTGTTATTGACCAACACCACCACAAAACCGGGTCCTGGGCCTCCTCTAGGTCGACTCAGCCTCAAATGAGTACCTGGTGCGGTGTGTTGTAAACATCGACGCTGGGGAGACAAAGGCGGCCGGGCGTGGTGCTGGCCACCCACCCCCTCGTGTGCCACAGTGCCGGCCTTCATAGGTGCTCGCTAACAGCACTTGCCCCAACAGTCTGTGAAGGCTACACGGGGGGGGCGGGATCCTTGATCTTTGGTAGTGGTTGTTATCTGGAATCGAACTACTACTACTGCTGCTACTACTACTGCTACTGCTGCTACTACTACTACTACTGCTGCTATTACTGCTGCTACTACTGCTGCTACTACTACTACTGCTTCTACTACTACTACTGCTGCTACTACTGCTGCTACTACTGCTGCTACTACTACTACTGCTGCTACTACTACTACTGCTGCGACTACTACTGTTGCGCGGTAGAAAAGGACGCTGAAGCCGGTCGTGTAGGGGCTGACACCAAACGTTTATTTAGGGCTTACGCCTAACTCGGGGGAAGGGGTTAACACGAGGGTTAGTAACTAAGCTCCCCAGGGGAAGGGTACTGGGAGTTCCCTACACCCCACCAGGCTATCGGGCTCTTCCCACAGCACTGACCGAGGGTTCAGCCAACTCGGCCAGCCGGGTAAAGTAGCCCCTTAGCCTGAGCTCTCTACCCTCTATCCCGGAGCCCCCTACTTCCTAACCACTCACTCCTCTGACTCTTGGCGAAGACCCCGTCCACGTCACGGGTCTTCCCTCAAATCCCCCGTGTGGCATGACGTCACTTTACCCTGACGGCATTCCCCCGCGGCGAGTGTGACCTGACGTCAGCACTCCACTCCTCAACATCACCCCCCCCCCCGTAAAAAAAACTCAGCCGACCCGGCTGCAACCCCCCCCTATGAGCGGCCCTGATGACAACCGACGCTCGTGACCCCAAAACGCGAACCCCGACCAGCTGCTAGAAGAACCAAACATTAGGGCAAGCCGGTGCAACACAAAGCTGGGCGTAGCCACCACCCGGCATGGCGAGTGGCGACGAGCGGGATGACCGCGGACGTTGTGCGTCAGCGTATGCGCCTGCTCCGCGAGCGCGTGCCCGCCGCTGGGCCGTCCCCGCGCTCGGCGTCAGCCCATGGAGCTGGTGGCCCAGATGGTCCGTGGCCAGGGCCAGGCGCCGTAGGTGATTCCTTCGGCGGCGGCGCAACAGGCGCCTCCAACGGCGGCCCACCACTCCCTGCGGCGTCCATCCCGGTAACCGGCGGTGGTCCAGACGGAGACTGGGCCTCCACCAGGACCTACCCCGGCGGGTCCGCCGCCGGTGGCATCAACGGCGGTAGCTCTGGGAGCACACAGGAGGGCAAGGTAACGGTGACATCCCCCCGACCCCCAGGACCCGGCCCATCGGACGCGTCCACCGCCGGCCGTCCCGGAATTGGGGATGAATCAAGGAAGGCGGCGGAACGACCCGCTTGAGCCGCGACGGGTGCACGGTCCAGTGGCGCCGGCTCAACCGGATCCGGACACATCGAGGCCGGCGGACACCAACCACCTCAACGGGGCCCTGCCACGGACGATGTAATTTAGGGGAGGTGCCCACTGGCACCTGAGGGCAGTGCAGCCACGCCAACTGCCCCGCCTCCCATGGCCGACCCCTCGCCTGATGTTTAGGCAAGCGCTCCGCGGCCGCCTGTCGGCTGGCCGAGTTCTCCAAGGCCGCCTGCCGTACTTCGCACAGGCGATCAAGCGCAACCTTCATCGGAAGGGGAATGGAGGAACCCCTCTTGCCTGCACCGGGGTCCAGTTGGACCAACACCGGGGTCTCGGGTTCTCTCCCATACATAAGGTAAAATGGGGAGAACCCCGTCGAGGCATGTGGGGCCATCCTGTACGCGGCCAGTACCCCCGGGATGAACAGGTCTCAGTCCGATTGGGACGTGCTCACGTGATGGCACAACATGGACGTGAGCGTGCGGTTCAAACGTTCTACCATCCCGTCGGACTGGGGATGGTAGGGCGAGGTGCGGACCTTCTTCGTACCAAGGAGGTCACAGACCTCCTTGAGTAATCGTGAAGAAAAATTCCGCCCTTGATCGGTTAAGAGTCGTTCTGGCGCCCCCTTATCGAGAACATACCCTTGTACAAATGCCTCCGTGATGGACGAGGCCGATTGGTCCACCAGGGGCCACGCCATGGACCAACGTGTGAGGTATTCCACCCCCACCAAGAGGTATTGGTGTCCACGTTGGGATGCAGGGAAGGGCCCTAAGATATCGAGCGCCACGAGCTCATTTACACGAGAAACCCGGATGGACTTCAGCGGGGCCCGATCCTGACCAACTGGGACCTTCCTCCGCGCACAGTCGTGGCAACCCTTCAAAATAAGCGCCACATCATCCTCCACACCCGGCCAATAGTAGTCCCGCTTAAGGGTCAACAGGGTCTTGTGATAGCCGAGGTGCATACGTTTCTCGTGAATGGCTCGGGTCAACTTACCTCGCAAGCCAATGGGCACCACCACGCAATACCGTTCCAACTGAGCATCCCAACGCATGAGGAGGCCGTCATGAATGGCGATCTCCGGGGCAGCCAACGGAGCCGAGATCCGGGCCTTAGTCCCAACACGGCGTCGCAGCCTCAGCAGAGAGGAATCCTCCATCTGCATCTGGGACCATACCTCCCGGGGGAGCCCCAGGCCAAAATCCACAGGCAACGCCACCCCCGGCACGGGCGCCGCTTCGGCCGATGCGAACAACTGGACCGCGGTATCCGCTGGGGCCTTACAGCGGCTGGAACCCAGGGTGCAGGCGCACTCGCCCTCCGGGGGCCGCCTGGAAAGGCCATCTGCATTCCCATGCAGAGTCCCCTTCCTGTGGATGACATCAAAGGGGTACTCCTGGAGCACCTCGAGCCAGCGGGACAGCTGACCCGAGGTCTGCTCAATTCGGAGGGAATATTGCAGGGCTGCATGGTCGGTCCCGACGTTAAACCGGCGACCGTACAAATATGGCCTGTACAATTGGATGAAGAAGACAATGGCCAGCAGCTTTCTCCTGGTCACACAGTACCGCTGCTCAGTGGGGGACAAAACGCGGCTACCATAGGCCACCACCCGTTCCATCCCTTCGACAACCTGAGCCAGGACAGCCCCAATGCCCGTGTCGCTGGCGTCAGTGTCGAGGAGGAATGGCCGGGAGAAATCCGGGTACCCCAGAGGCGGCGCGTCCGCCAAGGCCGTACGAAGCGCCGCAAAAGCGGCCTCCTCCTCTTCTCCCCAGCGAAATTTCTGTCCTTTGACAGAGAGTGTGTGCAGCGGCTTCGCAATGGTCGCAAAATTCCGGACGAACCGGAGATAGTACGATGCGAAGCCCACAAAGCTACACACCTCAGCGACAGATGTAGGAGTCGGCCACATCCGGACACAAGCAGTCTTTTCCGGATCCGTGGCCACACCTGACGCACTCACAATGTGGCCCAAATACTTCACCGATGGTTGCAGCAGATGGCATTTCTGGGGTTTGAATTTCAAGCCCGCGGCGGGCACTTTGGCGAACACTGCCTCCAACCGCAGCAAGTGTTCGTCAAACGTACGACCAAAAACGATGATGTCGTCCCAGTAAATTAAGCAAGATTCCCACTGCAGCCCTGCCAGGACCAATTCCATGAGGCGCTGAAAGGTGGCCGGGGCCGAATGAAGACCCATAGGAAGCCGATTGAATTGAAACAGCCCTTGGGGTGTGCGGAACGCGGTCTTGGGTTTGGAGGACTCATCCAGTGGCAACTGCCAGAAGCCCGAAAGCAAATTGAGGGTCGAAAAGAACCGCGCACCCGAGAGGGCGTCGAGGGAATCATCCATGCGAGGTAAAGGGTACGCATCGGCCACCGAAACCTTGTTTAACTTACGGAAGTCGACGCAGAATCGGAGACTCCCGTTCCGTTTCTTGACTAGCACGATGGGGGCTCCCCAGGGGCTAGTGGAAGGGGAGATAATGTCCGCCGCCAACATGTCATCAACTGCGGAGCGGACATGATCTTTTTCCTCTGGGCTAAAGCGGTGTGAATTCAGCCGAATAGGGGCGGAGTCGCCCATGTCAATATGGTGTTTAAGAAGAGTGGTACGTCCCAAATCGAACCTGACAACGAGGTCACGGAGCCGCTGCCGCTCCTGGGAGGACAACGAGGTGTTTTCGATGCACAACGCATCAATCCACGATGCGTCGGGCCTCCCCGCGGGCAGCACAGCCGCTACCACCCCTCCTGGCGGCCACCGGACGTCGGGAGCAGGGCCTGGGGTGGTATGAGCCAACAGCA
>NC_136339.1:2533260-2535760 GCF_964198595.1 Lampetra fluviatilis
GCTTAGTTTTGGTGCGGCTGATGGTAACGCCCCACCTCTTTGTGGCACGCTCCAGGTTCAGCAGCAGTGTCTCCAACTCCTCCTCTGAGTGAGCAGCAACCATCAGATCACCAGCATACGTAACATGGTTGAGCAATAGGGAGCCATCCCTTGACCGCACCCGGGCATCAATCATCCTCCCATTGTATCTGTACCTGATGGAAATTCCTCTGATACAGCCATTGAAGGCTTCACGAACTACGTGGTCGAAATAGATGTTAAATCATGTGCGAGCCAGAGGACATCCCTGTCGCACCCCAAGGTGTACAGGGAAAGGCTCCGACTCTCGGCCACGTAGTTTTACCCGGGCCCGCTCACCATCATGAAGGTCCTTAATGATCGTGAGCAGAGGGTCAGGGACTCCGAAAGCACGAAGAACAACCCAGAGCCCAGGCCTACTGATGGTATCATAGGCCTTGATCAGGTCAATAAAGCAGAGATGTAGGTCTTGTTGGAATTCCCTACACCTCTGCTGTAGCAGACAGACAGAAAATATGGCATCTGTACAGGACCGCCCTTTCCTGAAACCGCATTGGGGTTCCGCAAGCCTCTCCTCAGCGTGCCTAGCAAGGCGATGTTGAATAATCCTTGCCAGGACCTTTCCTGGCACACTGAGGAGTGAGATTCCCCTGTAGTTGTTACAGTCTGTGCGGTCCCCCTTCTTAAAGAGGGGGACCACCAGGGCATCCTTCCAATCCTGCGGTACCCATCCAGCGGTCCAGACTGTTGTTATGATTCTAGATTTGAAGCTTTCGTGACTGCAAGGATTCATATTCTTAGGTTTTTTCGGTAAAGTCACGTAGGTAAAAACATTAAAATTAATGAAAGTAAAATAAAATAAAAATCACGACGTTTCGGAGGCAACACAAGCTTCCGTCTTCAGGTGGAACCGTCACAGCCACGACAGCTGTATCAAGTAAATGAGAGATTGCAGGAGCTACCACTCCGTTTATATAATGGTTGGAGAGGGGGGAAGGGCCAAGTACGGCACACTTTTTAAATCCTTTATATTAAGTTCGCTTGCTTGCTTGCGTGCTTGCTTGCTTGCTTACGACCGTGCAAATCTTTCGGTCGTTTTTTTAACCCACTTCCCGTGATCCAATTGAGCTGACATTTTGCACACAGACTCGTTGTGCGTGACAATGCGTTTTCGTGAAAAAAAATTCACATTTTTTTTCCAAAATTTTACACTGTTGAGGGAATTTTTTTAAAATATTTAATTACCAATTGTTTAATGCTGCCAGACAATCATCTGACCCATAGGTGGCAGCCATCTCAAGCCAGAGGACGAGAGGACTCTAGCCACGCATATAAATGATTTATAGTGAAAAACTTTGTTTTTACAGGTTATACTTGTTAATCATATGGTAAGGTGAGGCTTAAGAGGGTGAGCCTTTGTTATGGTTTGTGGCAACTAAACATGGTGAACATGGTAAACATGGTACACCTGTAATAGTTGTCTGTCAAATAATAAATAAGATTGGTCAAATAAGTGTAGTTAAATCTTTTTTGCATGGTTAATCACATCTTTCCAATGATTACTCAGTTTGTAACCATCATCACGGTTGAAATTATGTCAGTGTTTGTATATTTGTATGGCTTCGTGTACAAACCTTTGATGGTAGCCAGGAGGTTTGCAGAGATCCTTGGTCTCTGACTTGTGCTCGCGGACACGATCAGAAACATGACGTTTCGTTTCTCCAATGTAGCAATCACCACAAATGCAACTCAATTTGTAGACTCCAGGATACTGTAAGTCAGGAACGACATCCTTCACAGATGGAATCAGATCACAGTGCATAAAATCGTGATCTGATTCCATCTGTGAAGGATGTCGTTCCTGACTTACAGTATCCTGGAGTCTACAAATTGAGTTGCATTTGTGGTGATTGCTACATTGGAGAAACGAAACGTCATGTTTCTGATCGTGTCCACGAGCACAAGTCAGATCTGAAACACGGCAGAACTGATTCTTCGGCCGTTGCCGATCATTGCTACAACTCGGTGGGCTCTCATGAAATTGTCTTTACCGAGACCAAGGTTCTCTGCAAACCTCCTGGCTACCATCAAAGGTTTGTACACGAAGCCATACAAATATACAAACACTGACATAATTTCAACCGTGATGATGGTTACAAACTGAGTAATCATTGGAAAGATGTGATTAACCATGCAAAAAAGATTTAACTACACTTATTTGACCAATATTATTTATTATTTGACAGACAACTATTACAGGTGTACCATGTTTACCATGTTCACCATGTTTAGTTGTCACAAACCATAACAAAGGCTCAACCTCTTAAGCCTCACCTTACCATATGAATAAAAAGTGTGCTGTACTTGGCCCTTCCCCCCTCTCCAACCATTATATAAACGGAGTGGTAGCTCCTGCAATCTCTCATTTACTTGATACAGCTGTCGTGGCTGTGACGGTTCCACCTGAAGACGGAAGCTTGTG
>NC_136339.1:2545760-2570437 GCF_964198595.1 Lampetra fluviatilis
TGCAGCACTAACCGGTTGCGTGGTGGAGAGAAAAACCCGCAATATTTACCGATCAAAGTACCGTGACATAATTACAACCAGTAGCATCATCAGGCAACAGCCAGGGTTGAGGCTGACCTAAACAATTTCTGATTTCGGCCAAAATCGAAAGTAACAAAATTGACTTTCGGCCGAAACGGAAAATATGCCGAAAGAGGCAATTTGCCAATTTTCGGCGCCGAAACCGAAACCGAATTTCGGTCGGCCTTTAAGCCAGGAATGTGATAAACCTTTGCTAATTGGCTATGTCGGGCGGTGGCGGGTTCAACGACACATTTACTTTTACGCGATCCGACCCAAAAAACACTCTGGTATGGATAACATTAGTCGTGAAAGCCTACGGCGTGTTAAAGTAAAATATTAACTATTTTTTACTTGAACAGGTAACGCCCCGCTGAGCTACGTAGCTCTTTTCGCAGACGCTACCTTGGCCAACGCAAATGATAGCTCACACGAGAGGTGGCTTATCATCATCATCATCACGTGGACATTTATAGCCCGCAGCCAAATAATACTGATCGCGTGACGTTGATTCCAGATGTGGAGGGAAAAACCGGAGGACTCGGGGAAAGATACGCAGCGTTGAACTTCTGTCGCGCGCTGTACGTAGCCGAGCGCGCTAATCGGAGGTGCGGGAGAATGACAACAAGCTAAACACACAAAGAGCATTTCTAGAGAAATGCGTTTTCAATGTAGTATAGCGGTATACTCTTAGGGTTTTTCGGTAAAGTCACGTAGGTAAAAAAGGAATAATAATAAAATAATAGAAATAATAGAAATAAAATAATAAATCACGACGTTTCGGAGGCAACACAAGTCTCCGTCATCAGGTGGGACCGTCACAGCTAGATTTACTGTCTCAAGTGAGGCAAAACTCCAAGAGTCGAGCTCTTAAATACAAGTTAAGGGGGAGGGAAGGGGGAGGGGCTTATCTGAATGTGGCAGCCAATGAGTGGAACGTGTTGGGGGGGGGGGTTGGGGGGGTGGGCGGGGCTAAAAGAGAACAGTTGGTGCATCTTGTTGATGTTTTACCCGATGTTGGTTGACAATCCAAATACAAGCGGTGTCGCGTATAGTGTCGTGCAGTGTTCCTTAACCCAGAGTGCATCTCCCATCCCCTGGGGCACGCGAGATGCCCATTTTGGGGGCAAGCGAGACGTGGCAATGTTTGCTTAGAAGGTACATTGAAGACACGAATCAAATCACGGGCATCGCCACTAACAACTTACTTTGTTCCATCACGCCCGATGCATTTTTAACATACAATTGTTTTAAGACTGAGAACCAAAGGGGTGCAAGTAGGCCTCGGCAAGTGAAGGTAAATTACCTTTTTTACCGGGTAAAAGGGTAAAGGTAAAGGGTAAAGGTTTCGGCATTGCCAAGGGGTAAGGTAAAGGGTACAGGGTAAAGGTAGCTCAGAAGAATTACACGGTAGGGTAAAGGTAGCGCGAATAATTACCCGGTAAATACGGTGCCTTGTTTACCGCTAAAAGCTCCGTGGCGCAGTCCGTGGCCTCCATTTTAAATTGCGATCATTGATGTCGGACCAGATGGAGACGGTCCACGTTCTTGAGATAGAGGCACTAGAGGATGAGGACGATGATGCCAGCAACGCCATTTTTGGGGTCGCTGCGAACAGCAAGCAGCGGCATGCGTTCCCGTGGGAGCACACGCACCATTGGATGGAGGGTGATCCCTATGTGCAGCAAGAGAAGTGGTTTTCCACCCACACGAACGCGTCGGGGTGGAAAGCGCACCTCAAGATGCACAACGCGCTCGCTCGCCCCCCAGGCAGCGAGGTCGGCACGTCGGCGCCGGCTGCCTGAAGGTTCCGTCTCACTGGGCCGGAGCGGCGCAGGATCTTGTTGCCTGTCCTTAGTTTTTTTCGGTAAAGTCACCATGTAGGTAAAACATTAAAATTAATAAAAGTAAAATAAAATAAAATGTCACAGGTTGAGTCACAAACCGTACCTCTCCATAACAAAGGCTCACCCTCTTAAGCCTCACCTTACCATGTGAATAAAAAGTGTGCTGTACTTGCTGCTCCCCCCCCCTCTCCAACCATTATATAAACGGAGTGGTAGCTCCTGAAATCTCTCATTTACTTGATACAGCTGTCGTGGCTGTGACGGTTCCACCTGAAGACGGAAGCTTGTGTTGCCTCCGAAACGTCGTGATTTTTATTTTATTTTTATTTTATTAATTTTAATGTTTTACCTACATGGTGACTTTACCGGAACAACCTAAGAATATGAATCGTTGCAGTCACGAAAGCTTCAAATCTAGAATTGATCAGGTTGTTGACGAGATTGCCATCGACCAAGACGACTGGGACGAGGAGGTGATGGAGGACGATGTCGTCGACAGCCTCAACGCCCGATTCGAGAGTATTCTACATGTAGAAAGCGCTCTGCCTCATAGAATTTAACGTTGTAAACCTTTTTCATGTGTTGTACCGCAGTAATTTGCCTGTAATCGGGTAATTTGTTTGGGATGAGGATAAAAGGTAGGGTAAAGGTAGGCTCGTTGCTTTTTACCTTTTACCTTACCTGCTAAAGGGTAAAATATAGGGTAGAGCGATTGTATTGTGGTAAGGTAAAAGGTAAGGTAAAGGTAGTCATGCTTTTTTTACCGTTTAACTTTTACCTTACGTTGCCGAGGGCTAAGTGCAAGGCTGCAGTAAAAGTTAAGAATCACTGGTGTAGCGTCTAGTCCTGCAGTGGATATTGTAGTGTATAGTGTAGTATATAGTATAGTGTGTAGTATAAGTGTAGTGTATAATTGTGTAGCGCGTAGTATATTATAGTGTGTACTATATTATAGTGTGTAGTGTATATTGTAGTATATAGTATAGTGTGTAGTGTAAGTGAAGTGTATAGTTGTGTAGTGTGTAGCATATTATAGTGTGTAGTATATTATAGTGTGTAGTGTATAGTGTAGTATATAGTATAGTGTGCAGTGTAGTGTATAGTTGTGTAGTGTGTAGCATATTATAGTGTGTAGTGTATCGTGTAGTATATAGTATAGTGTGTAGTGTAGTGTATAGTTGTGTAGTGTGTAGTATATTATAGTGTGTAGTGTATAGTGTAGTATATAGTATAGTGTGCAGTGTAGTGTATAGTTGTTTAGTGTGTAGCATATTATAGCGTGTAGTATATTATAGTGTGTAGTGTATAGTGTAGTATATAGTATAGTGTGCAGTGTAGTGTATAGTTGTGTAGTGTGTAGCATATTATAGTGTGTAGTATATTATAGTGTGTAGTGTATAGTGTAGTATATAGTATAGTGTGTAATATATTATATGTGTAGTGTAGTGTATAGTGTATAGTTGTGTAGTATATTATAGTGTGTAGTGTATAGTGTGTAGTGTACAGTTGTTTAGTGTGTAGTATATTATAGTTGTGTAGTGTATAGTTGTGTAGTGTGTAGTATATTATAGTGTATAGTGTAGTGTATAATGTAATGTATATAACATCTTCACTTAAGCTTTCGTGACTGCAGGAATTCATATTATTTGGGGCTTTTAGTAAAGTCACACGGATAGGTTTTGTTATTTTTTTGTTTTCTTTGAACCTATCTACGTGACTTTACCGAAAGACCCAAATAATGTAGTGTATATTGTAGTGTATAGTGTAGTGTATAGTCGTGTTGTGTGTAGTAGTGTATAGTGTAGTGTATAGTGTAGTGTATAGTGTAGTGTATAGTGTAGTGTTGTCTGTAGTAGTGTATATTGCAGTGTATAGTGTAGTGTATAGTGTAGTGTTGTGTGTAGTAGTGTATATTGTAGTGTATAGTGTAGTGTATAGTAGTGTATAGTGTAGTGTATAGTAGTGTAGTGTATAGTAGTGTATAGTGTATAGTAGTGCATAGTAGTGTAGTGTATAGTAGTGTAGTGTATAGTGTAGTGTAGTGTTGTGTGTAGTAGTATATAGTGTAGTGGGTGCATCACCATTGCAACCTCCTTTTCCAGTAGAAAAATATGACAATTGCTTTTGTACCCTTTTATCTGGCAACAAAACTGACACCTTTTTTCATGTGGTGTATGTTGAACTTCGTTCACACCGTACGTCGCCTACCGCGCTAATCGGAGATGCGGGCGGAAGGACACCAAACTTGAACACGCGACAAAACATTCCTGTCAGTGACCACTCCGAACGCAGTTCAACCAGAGACCTTCATTTATTTCCCGTCCAAAAAACAGCCACACCGATCAGGGTACAAAACATGATGTAAACATCCTGTTTCTGGTGCTTGATTATTATCTATATATTTTCTTTTTTTTGTTTAACCATTACATGATGATCAAAAATGTCCAATGTACGTTGCAGGCAAGGGACACCCCCCCCCCTCCCGTCAAAAAAAACCCACCACACCACACCACGATCGCGGACTTCGAGAGAGAGAGAAGCTGCCTCTCGCTAGCTCGTAAACGCCACCTGCTTTCCGTGCGGGGGGCCGGAAATTATAACGAAGTTCATCATCATCATCATCGTCGTCATCATCGCCATCTGGAACGTCGTCTGTCAATGTTCGCATCTCCTGTCGACAGGAGATGTGTCGTGGTGGTGGTGCACCGCGGTTGCTAGGAGATGTTAACTACCTCGCCTGGTATACAGGAGGTCGTGGGTTCGATCCCGGCCCTGACGATGTCTGCTGCTGCTGTATATTTGGAGTTTGCGTGTCTCTCTCTCTCATCATCGCGGTGGCTAGGAGATGTTCACTACCTCGCCTGGTATACAGGAGGTCGTGGGTTCGATTCCCGACCCTGACGACGCCTGCTGCTGTATATTTGGAGTCTGCGTGTCTCTGTCATCATCATCATCAACACCGCGGTGGCTAGGAGATATCGGAAAGACAGACCCATTCAGACGCTGTCTTTCCGACAGACCTGTTCTTCACCTGAGGACGGCTGCTTGCGTTGTGGCCGAAACGTCGTGGGAATTATTTTATTATGTTTTATAAATATTATTTTATTATTTCCCTTCTACGTGACTTTACCGAAAGAACCAAGAAGATAAAAAATAGTTAATTCATGAACTCCTCTACTTACGAACGAGTTAGGTTCCAGAGGTCTGTTCGTAAGTCGATTTGTTCGCAATTCAAAATTTACTCCCGCAGTTTCCAAAAACGTTGTGTGGCACGCACACTAAACACGGGGGAATGGCTTTAAACGTTGTATAATCTCCTGCGGACGTAGATGCCGCTGGTTCTTCACGTCTGTGCATCTTTTGCGCGGTGGTTGAGCTCACGACGATTGGTACGAACTGGCAACTGGACCATACGGACCGGGTTCGTTCGTATCTCTGAAAGTTCGTAAGTCGAAGAATTTTCGTAAGTAAATCAGTCCCGAACCCTTCGTTCAGACCCGTACAACTGCAATCCACTCGCCCCGTTCCCCCCCTCACCCCGCTAAACATTCAGGGGAGTATCTCTACGAGTCTCCACGTATCTCTGTCGGTCTCTGGCTGCATACTCGTTGTGTATATGTGTCTGTGGCTCCACGATTTGGGTGGCAAATGGCCACATTTGCGACGTAAGACGACGATTGATGACGACGATGACGATGACGATGATGGTGGTGGTGGTGCATCGTTACGCTCCCCTAGGCCAGTGTTCTTCACTAATCTCAGAGGGGGGGGGGGGGTGCGGGACACTTTTGCCGAGAAGATAACATCATCATCAACATCAGTGTACGAGCGAGTGAGTAGGTTTGTGACGGTGTGTGTGTGTTTTATACATGTGTGTGTTGTCTAGGGAGGGGGCACGGGGGGGGGGGTAGTGGGGGGCCGCACTGAAGGCCACAAGGGTGGGGGGGAGGGAGGGGGGTAGTGGCTCCAGGGGGGGAGGGGAGGGGAGGGGTGGGGGGCTTGCTAATGAAGAACACTGGTCAGGGATAATGGAGCAGGCTGGTTGTGAGCTCTGTGTCTTAAGGGGTGGGGGGAGGGGGGGGGGGGGAGGGGGGGGGGGGGTGTAGGGGGATGGTGGGGGAGGGGGCCCACACACACCCCCACCCCCCCCCCACCTCCCCCCCCCCACCTCCCCCCCCCCCTCCCGTGCCCCCCACCCCAAGACGTTTGTCCGACCACTCCACGTCCACTACTTCCCTTGACTGCTTGACACGACGACTGTGACGACGACTGTGACGACAACGACGACTGTGACGACAACGACGACTCACCTCCCCCCCCCCCACCACGACCCCCCCCCCCCCACCCCCCACCTCCCATCCCATTAAAACAAGAAGCGACCACACTGAAGAGAGATGCACGTGGATTACGACGATGACGTCACAATGGCCCGCGACCGCTCAGAACCCACCCGGCCCAACCCCCCCAAACCCCGCCCCCTCCCTCCCTCCCTCCCCCCAACCACCCCCCCCCCCCCCTCACCACCACCACCTCCTCGGATTCAATGTACAGAGGGTTTTTTCTTTTCTTCCCTGCGATGCCTTGAACGTGAAGACGACAGCAATAGCACTGCCACCCACGCCTGCCCACCACCCCCACCCACTCACCCACCCACACACCCACCCACCCACCCACCCCCCATACCCCCACCCACACACAGCCACACATCCCACCCACCCACACACCCCACCCACCCACCCCACCCACACACCCCACCCACCCACCCCACCCACACACCCCACCCACCCACCCACTTCTTCCCGTCGAAATACAAACTCGCGACAAGAACCGTCCCGACTGAAAACGTGGTGGTCGTGGTGATGGTGGCAGTGGTCGTGGTGGTGGTCGTGGTGGTGATCGTGGTGGTGGTGGCAGTGGTCGTGGTGGTGGTGGGTTGTGGTGGTGGTGGTGGGTTGTGGTGGTGGTGGTGGTGGCCACTAGCGCCGTCATACCAACCAACCACCGCCACCACCACCACCAGAAACCACCACCAACCACCGCCATCAATTACCACCAACCACTACTGGAAACCACCGCCACCACCACCACCAACCACCACCACCAACTACAACCACCACCACCAACCGCCACCACCAACTACAACCACCACCACCAACTGCCACCAACCACCACCATCCTAATGACCCATAGAACACCACCAATCCACTTCCCGGCGAAAGCAGCTGGTGGTGCTTGTGCCGGTAGTGACCTGAGTCAAGTCGGTGGGTCACGGGCACCACCCCCCCCCCCCTCGTCAGCCAGCGAGCTTCCCGTCTCGAAGTGCACCTAGCCTGGCACGGGCGCCTTGGTGATTGGATACTCCCAGCGGCTTTCTGCCTGGGAGATTTAAGAGGCGTCGGTTTTGAGTTGTGTTCGCCTCTCTCTCTCTGTGTCTCTTCTAGCGGGGGTCTCGCCGTGCCAGAAGGAAATTCCACGTTCCCATGACGGTGTTGTTTTTTTGGGATATTTGGGAAGGGAGGGGATGAGGGGGGACGGATAGGCCAAATACTGTGTTCGCAAATAATGCAGTGTGGACAGTAAACACTCACCCACTCACCCATCCATTCACTCACCCACTCACCCACCCATTCACTCACCCACTCACCCATCCATTCACTCACCCACTCACCCATCCATTCACTCACCCACTCACCCATCCATTCACTCACCCACTCACCCATCCATTCACTCACCCACTCACCCATCCATTCACTCACCCACAACTTTACTCACCCATTAACTCACTCGGACCGCTCAGTCACTCGTTCACCCAAACATTCACTCACTCACCCACTCACCCATCCATTCACTCACCCACTCACTCACCCACTCACTCACCCACAACTTTACTCAATCATCCACTCACTCGGACCGCTCAGCCACTCGCTCACCCAAACATTCACTCACCCACTCACCCATCCATTCACTCACCCACTCACCCACCCATTCACTCACCCACTCACCCATCCATTCACTCACCCACTCACCCATCCATTCACTCACCCACTCACCCATCCATTCACTAACCCACAACTTTACTCACCCATTAACTCACTCGGACCGCTCAGTCACTCGCTCACCCAAACATTCACTCACCCACTCACCCACTCACTCACCCACAACTTTACTCAATCATCCACTCACTCGGACCGCTCAGCCACTCGCTCACCCAAACATTCACTCACCCACTCACCCATCCATTCACTCACCCACTCACTCACCCACAACTTTACTCACCCATCCACTCACCCACAACTCCACTCACCCACTCACTCACCCATACACTCACCCACCTATCTCTACACACGCTGGCGGACCAAGTCGCTCGGCTGGCCTGGAAAAGCCTCTGAAAAGCCCCCCATGAAGAAGCTAGAGTCTGTGTACAGTAGCGTAGTGTATAGTGTAGTCATGTATAGTGTAGTGTATAGTGTAGTAGTGTATAGTGTAGTGTATAGTGTAGTGTATAGTGTAGTGTATAGTGTAGTGTATAGTGTAGTCATGTATAGTGTATAGTGTAGTGTATAGTGTAGTAGTGTATAGTGTAGTGTATAGTGTAGTAGTGTATAGTGTAGTGTATAGTAGTGTATAGTGTAGTGTATAGTGTAGTAGTGTATAGTGTAGTAGTGTATAGTGTAGTGTAGTAGTGTATAGTGTAGTGTATAGTGTAGTCATGTATAGTGCAGTGTATAGTGTAGTGTAGTGTATAGTGTAGTAGTGTACAGTGTAGTGTATAGTGTAGTGTAGTGTGTAGTGTAGTGTATAGTGTAGTGTAGTGTATAGTGTAGTAGTGTATAGTGTAGTGTATAGTGTAGTAGTAGTGTATTGTGTAGTGCATAGTGTAGTGTATAGTGTAGTAGTATATAGTGTAGTAGTGTATAGTGTAGTGTATAGTAGTGTATAGTGTAGTGTATAGTAGTGTATAGTGTAGTGTATAGTAGTGTATAGTGTAGTGTATAGTAGTGTATAGTGTAGTGTATAGTAGTGTATAGTGTAGTGTATAGTGTAGTAGTGTGTAGTAGTGTATAGTGTAGTAGTGTGTAGTAGTGTATAGTGTAGTAGTGTGTAGTAGTGTATAGTGTAGTAGTATATAGTAGTGTAGTAGTGTATAGTGTAGTAGTGTATAGTGTAGTAGTGTATAGTGTAGTGTATAGTAGTGTATAGTGTAGTGTATAGTAGTGTATAGTGTAGTAGTGTATAGTGTAGTAGTGTATAGTGTAGTATATAGTAGTGTAGTAGTGTATAGTGTAGTGTATAGTGTAGTAGTGTATAGTGTAGTGTATAGTAGTGTATTGTGTATAGCAGTGTACAGTGTAGTAGTGTATAGTGTAGTGTATAGTGTAGTATATAGTAGTGTAGTAGTGTATAGTGTAGTGTATAGTGTAGTAGTGTATAGTGTAGTGTATAATAGTGTATAGTGTATAGTAGTGTATAGTGTATAGTGTAGTAGTGTATAGTAGTGTATAGTGTATAGTGTGTATAGTAGTGTATAGTGTATAGTAGTGTATAGTAGTGTATAGTAGTGTATAGTGTATAGCAGTGTATAGTGTATAGTGTAGTAGTGTATAGTAGTGTATAGTGTATAGTAGTGTATAGTAGTGTATAGTGTAGTAGTGTATAGTAGTGTATAGTGTATAGTAGTGTATAGTAGTGTATAGTGTAGTAGTGTATAGTAGTGTATAGTGTATAGTAGTGTATAGTGTACAGTGTAGTAGTGTATAGTGTAGTGTATAGTGTAGTATATAGTAGTGTATAGTGTATAGCAGTGTATAGTGTAGTAGTGTATAGTAGTGTATAGTGTAGTAGTGTATAGTAGTGTATAGTGTATAGTAGTGTATAGTAGTGTATAGTGTATAGTAGTGTATAGTAGTGTATAGTGTATAGTAGTGTATAGTGTAGTAGTGTATAGTAGTGTATAGTGTATAGTAGTGTATAGTAGTGTATAGTGTATAGTAGTGTATAGTGTATAGTGTAGTAGTGTATAGTAGTGTATAGTGTATAGTAGTGTATAGTAGTGTATAGTAGTGTATAGTGTAGTAGTGTATAGTAGTGTATAGTGTAGTAGTGTATAGTAGTGTATAGTGTATAGTAGTGTATAGTGTATAGTAGTGTATAGTAGTGTATAGTGTAGAAGTGCTGGAGTCTGTTGCCAGGGAAGGGAGGTCTGCACCCCCACTTCTCAGCGCGCTGTTGACCTCCGTGACCCTCACAGGACACGCGGAGTCAACACCAGCAGCATCTCACCCCCCCCCCACCGCCGTAGAACGTCAGCGGTGGAAATTCCACGTTCCCATGACGGGGGGGGGGGGGAGATGAGCACGTCCATCGGATGAAACCCCACCGTTGACTTTCCCAGCAAAGTAGTGCGAATTTTATCGACCCGCCGTCGCCGCCCACGTAAGGAGGGTTGCGGTGATGATGGGTTGATTCAATCCCTGACCCTCTCTCACCACCCCACTCCTTCCCCATTACCGGGATCTGAACGCGACTCCTTGGATCTGATCGCGAGCCCTGGATCTGAACGCGACTCCTTGGATCTGATCGCGAGCCCTGGATCTGATCGCGAGCCCTGGATCTGATCGCGAGCCCTGGATCTGAACGCGACTCCTTGGATCTGATCGCGAGCCCTGGATCTGATCGCGAGCCCTGGATCTGATCGCGACTCCTTGGATCTGATCGCGAGCCCTGGATCTGAACGCGACTCCTTGGATCTGATCGCGAGCCCTGGATCTGATCGCGAGCCCCTGGATCTGATCGCGAGCCCTGGATCTGAACGCGACTCCTTGGATCTGATCGCGAGCCCCTGGATCTGATCGCGAGCCCCTGGATCTGATCGCGAGCCCCTGGATCTGATCGCGAACCCCTGGATCTGATCGCGAGCCCTGGATCTGATCGCGAGCCCCTGGATCTGATCGCGAGCCCTGGATCTGATCGCGAGCCCCTGGATCTGATCGCGAACCCCTGGATCTGATCGCGAACCCCTGGATCTGATCGCGAGCCCTGGATCTGATCGCGAGCCCTAGATCTGATCGCGAGCCCCTGGATCTGATCGCGAGCCCCTGGATCTGATCGCGAGCCCCTGGATCTGATCGCGAGCCCCTGGATCTGATCGCGAGCCCCTGGATCTGATCGCGAGCCCCTGGATCTGATCGCGAGCCCCTGGATCTGATCGCGAGCCCCTGGATCTGATCGCGAGCCCCTGGATCTGATCGCGAGCCCCTGGATCTGATCGCGAGCCCTGGATCTGATCGCGAGCCCTGGATCTGATCGCGAGCCCTGGATCTGATCGCGAGCCCTGGATCTGATCGCGAGCCCTGGATCTGATCGCGAGCCCCTGGATCTGATCGCGAGCCCTGGATCTGATCGCGACTCCTTGGATCTGATCGCGAGCCACTGTGTGATTGTGAGCCGCTTGCTGTGCCACTGAGCAAGCTACACGGGTGGTATAAAGCAACAGCAGCAGCAGCAGCGGCCACAGCGGCCACAGCGGCTGTGTAGATATCATGCCAGCGGACATTCGTAACCCCTCTCATCCGCGATGATCCGCCTGGGCTGGGACACTTTTGGAACCGTATCTGTCATCCCATGCAATACCACGTGGAGCCGCGGTGGCTAGGACATCTTAATGACCTCGCCTGGTACACAGCAGGTCGTGAGTTCGACTTAGATCCTGACCTTGCCTGCTGTATATGTGGAGTTTGCGGTGTCTCTCTCTCTCTCCGTCTCTCTCCCCGTGGTCGCGTGGATTTTTATCTGGGTCCTCCGCACCCAATGTATTGCCGCATCGAGGGTTTGATTGCGGCTATGGATTTCCAGCTGATGATGATAAGCTCACCTCCGCTGAGCTATAATTCGTGTTAGCGTGGTCGCTTATGAAAACAAAAAGAGCGACTCAAAGCCACGATTAAATGCGGGCATGAATCCCCCCCCCCCCCACCAGCCCCCCACCCCCAGCCACCCCCACGGTGCCCCCCTTTCATCATACAATCACACTTAATGGCTTTACGTATGCAGGCACTCCTCTACTTACGAACGAGTTCGATTTCCAGGGGTCTGTTCGTAAGTCGATTCGTTCGTAAGTCAAACTTTACTCCTGTCCATTCCAAACGTGTTGTACGGCCATGTACACTAAACACGGGGGAATGGCTTTAAAAAGGTGTCCAATCCCCTGTAGATGTAGATGCCACTGGTTCTTCACGCTCTGCAGATGTAGATGCCACTGGTTCTTCACGTTCTGCAGATGTAGATGCCACTGGTTCTTTACGTTCTGCAGATGTAGATGCCACTGGTTCTTCATGTTCTGCAGATGTAGATGCCACTGGTTCTTCACGTTCTGCAGATGTAGATACCACTGGTTCTTCATGTTTTTCAGATGTAGATGCCACTGGTTCTTCACGTTCTACAGATGTAGATGCCACCACCGCCATCTATTGTACGGGGTGGTTAACGTTACGACTATCGGTCCGACCAGGCAATTGGCCCATAGCGACGACTATTTGTTTTGTGTTTCTACCTTGTGATGGGACTCTGTATGATGAACGTTGAGATCTATGAGGGGCACGGGGTGACTAATAAGGTCTGAGTTGGTCTGTGATAAGGTAGGGCACTGATAAGGGGTTGACAGTTAAGGGGTTGACAGGTATGCGGTTAAATTTCGATTTAAAGCTTTCGTGACTGCAGGGATTCATCTTCTTGGTTCTTTCGGTAAAGTCACGTAGAAGGGAAATAAAAAATAACAAAACTAAAACATAATAAAATAATTCTCACGACGTAAATATACGCTCCAAGCCTGGGGTGTTTCATTCAGACGCTGTCTTTCCGACAGACCTGTTCTTCACCTGAGAACGGCTGCTTGCGTTGTGGCCGAAACGTCGTGAGAATTGTATTTTATAATGTTTTATTTTTATTATTTTATTATTTCCCTTCAACGTGACTTTACCGAAAGATTCTAGATTTGAAGCAAGGATTTTTTTTTATTTTTTGTATTTTATTTTCATTAATTTTGATGTTTTACATACGTGACTTTACCGAAGAAACCTAAGAATATGATTTACCGAAAGAACCAAGAAGATGAAAACGAAAAATGTAAACGTTTCGGCCACAACGCAAGCAGCCGTCCTTGATGTGAAGAACAGGGCTGTCTTTCCGACACCCATGGGGGGGGGTGGGGTGGGGGGGGGGTTCGAGCAGGAGCTGCGACCCCCTGGCTCTGCCTGGAGCACGCGGTGCAGCAGAGGGTGGACTAATCCTAGATTTGAAGCTTTCGTGATTGCAAGGATTCATTTTCTTAGGTTTTTTCGGTAAAGTCACGTAGGTAAAAAACATTAAAATTAATAAAAGTAAAATAAAATAAAAATAAAATAAAAATCACTATTTTTTAAAATTAATAAAAGTAAAATAAAATAAAAATAAAATAAAATCACTATTTTTTATTTTTATTTTACTTGTATTAATTTAAATTTTTTACCTTACGTGACTTTACCGAAAAAACCTAAGAATACGAAGTTCGTGGTTGATGCATAACACGATTCCTTGCAAAATGTTTCAGGCTGTTGAATTGCAAGCCGGGATTAAAAAAACCCTAATTCTCATGTAGAATCAAAATTCTAGATTTGAAGCTTTCGTGACTGCAAGGATTCATATTATTAGGTTTTTTTCGGTAAAGTCACGTAGGTAAAAAAGTTAAAATTAATAAAAGTAACATAAAAATTAAATAAAAATCACGACGTTTCGGAGGCAACACAAGCTTCCGTCTTCAGGTGGAACCGTCACAGCCACGATAGCTGTATCACTTGATACAGCTGAAGACGGAAGCTTGTGTTGCCTCCGAAACGTCGTGATTTTTATTTGATTTTACTTTTATTAATTTTAATTTTTTACCTACGTGACTTTACCGAAAAAAAATAAGAATATGTGGACTAATCCCCATCCGTCCCATCTGTGCGCGATACAGAGTGTCCCCCACCCCTTACGGACGCGTGGGTTTTACCAAGTCTCTTCGGCCTCGCCTCCCACGACGTGTACAACATTCACGACGCGTCGTGAAACTCGCCGGTTAACCCCCGTGGCGGCAGGCGATAGGATCGCAGAACTCGGGGGAGCGAATGTTGGGTGACGGTGTCTCTCTCCTGCGCGTGGCTGCTGCTGCTGCTGCTGCCTTGCCGTGAGTCGTCCGTGGTTCTAAACATGTACGATTTGTAGTAATAGGTTTTTACCCTTTAAACTGGTACAAAATTGACACCTTTATACAAGGCATCATGTTTGCGATAACCGCAACACAAGCCGTCAAAATGCAAACAAAAATAAACAACTCTGATAATGGTAATGATATGCACTGTCCTTGAAGTTGATTGGTCCACACCAATGGAGACTAGGCTCTAAGAAAAGCTGTCTCGGGTGTGGACCAATCAATTTCAAGGACAGTGCATATCATTACCATCATCAGAGTTGTTTCTTTTTGTTTGCATTTTGACTGCTTGTGTTGTGGTTATTGCAAACATGATGCCTTGTATAAAGGTGTCAGTTTTGTACCAGTTTAAAGGGTGAAAACCTACTACTATATTTTGCCACTGGTAACGGAGGTCTCATAATGAAACGATTTGTGTGTTTTTTGGTGTTTCACCAGGTGAGAAGGCCCCAACTGAGCAAGGTAGCTCGCTTTTTTTTTCAGTAACGATCCGGCCATCACGAATGATAATGGTTCAATCAATCGTCGTCGTCACGTGGAAATTTATCGCAGCAGCCCAATAACTCTGAACGCGTGGTGACGTTGATTCTAAATGTGGAGGTTTTAAAAACAAATAGCGGAGGGGAAAGACGAATTTCGCGCGACCACGGAGAGAGAGAGAAACGCCAACTCCAAATATACAGCAGGCAGGCATCGGGGTTGGGACCAAACCCACGACCTCCTGCATCCCAGGCGAGGTAGTCAACATCTCGTAGCTACCGTGTCGCCCCTACTTTGTGTCAATGTGTGTGGGCTCCATTAGACTCATCTCTTTCTCCCTCGCCTCTCATTCTCTCTGTCTACGAGAGAGTGACGGGGCGAATCTCCGTCGTGCTTGGGGCGGAGGTGGTGGTGTGTGGGGGTGGTGGTGGTGGTGGTTGTGTATGGGGGTGGTGGTGGTGGTGGGGTGGTTGTGTGTGGTGGTGGGGTGGTTGTGTGTGGTGGTGGTGGTGGGGTGGTTGTGTGTGGGGGTGGTGGTGGTGGTGGGGTGGTTGTGTGTGGTGGTGGGGTGGTTGTGTGTGGGGGTGGTGGTGGTTGTGTGTGGGGGTGGTGGTGGGGTGGTTGTGTGTGGGGGTGGTGGTGGTGGGGTGGTTGTGTGTGGGGGTGGTGGTGGTGGTGGTTGTGTGTGGGGGTGGTGGTGGTGGTGGGTTGTGGGTGGGGGTGGTGGTGGTGGTGTGTGGGGGTGGTGGTGTGTGGGGGTGGTGGTGGTGGTGGTGGGGTGGTTGTGTGTGTGGGGGTGGTGGTGGTGGTGGGGTGGTTGTGTGTGGGGGTGGTAGTGGTGGTGGGGTGGTGGTGTGTGGGGGTGGTGGTGTGTGGGGGTGGTGGTGGTGGGGTGGTTGTGTGTGGGGGTGGTGGTGGTGGTGGGGTGGTTGTGTGTGGGGGTGGTGGTGGTGGGGTGGTTGTGTGTGGGGGTGGTGGTGTGTGGGGGTGGTGGTGGTTGTGTGTGGGGGTGGTGGTGGTGGTGGGGTGGTGTGTGGTGGTGGTGGTGTTCGGGGGTGATGGTGGTGGTGGTGGGGTGGTTGTGTGTGGGGGTGGTGGTGGTTGTGTGTGGGGGTGGTGGTGGTGTGTGGGGGTGGTGGTGGTGGTGGTGTGTGGGGGTGGTGGTGGTGGTGTGTGGGGGTGGTGGTGGTGGTGGGGTGGTTGTGTGTGGGGGTGGTGGTGTGTGTGGGGGTGGTGGTGTGTGTGGGGGTGGTGGTGGTGATGGTGGTTGTGTGTGGGGGTGGTGGTGTGTGGGGGTGGTGGTGGTGTGTGGGAGTGGTGGTGGTGTGGTGGTTGGTTGCTGGTGGTTGCGGTGTTTACAAAGTCGCGCTACACAACCCAGGGCCACCACATCCCTGTCAACCCCTTATCAGTGCCCTACCTTACCACAGACCAATCCAGACCTTACTGGTCACCTCGTGCACCTTATACATCTCAACGTTCATCCTACAAAGTACCACATCACTAGGGAGAAACACAAACAAACGGCTGTACGCCGTTATGGACCTGTAAACTTCAATTTTCCTGGACAAATACAATTTGGGGCAAAGCGTGGTGGGTTCACACGGTGTGGGGTCATTCGCAGTGAATGGAGGGCGGTGGCGTTGTAAACAATGGGTCTAAAGCTCTCGTGAGGATCTACACATCTTCATAATAAATGGGTGGTTATAACATTATTTTGGTTGAGGTTAGATCGCGTGAATTGTGTCGTTCAAACCTGCTGCCACCAGCCGACTCACAGAATGTCTGAGCTTAATTGGCCGGATGAGGCTGGATGTTGTTGTGGTTGTTGTGGTTGTTGTTGTTGTGATCACCGGCAAAACGCCAACCAGCTACTCGGAATTGTAAAATTGGTTCTTGTGGGTTTAACTCTCCACCACCACACAACCGGTTAGTGCTGAACTAATAAAACTAGTGGTGCTAAACTAGTACAGCTAAACTAGTAGTGCTGAACTAATAAAACTAGTAGTGCTAAACTAGTAGTGCTGAACTAATAAAACTAGTAGTGCTAAACTAGTACAGCTAAACTAGTAGTGCTGAACTAATAAAACTAGTAGTGCTAAACTAGTAGTGCTGAACTAATAAAACTAGTAGTGCTAAACTAGTAGTGCTAAACTAGTAGTGCTAAACTAGTAAAACTAGTAGTGCTAAACTAGTAGTGCTAAACTAGTAGTGCTGAACTAATAAAACTAGTGGTGCTAAACTAGTAGTGCTAAACTAATAAAACTAGTAGTGCTAAACTAATAAAACTAGTGGTGCTAAACTAGTAGTGCTAAACTAATAAAACTAGTGGTGCTAAACTAATTAAACTAGTAGTGCTAAACTAATAAAACTAGTAGTGCTAAACTAATAAAACTAGTGGTGCTAAACTAATTAAACTAGTAGTGCTAAACTAGTAGAACTAGTAGTGCTAAACTAATAAAACTAGTGGTGCTAAACTAATAAAACTAGTAGTGCTAAACTAGTAGAACTAGTAGTGCTAAACTAATAAAACTAGTAGTGCTAAACTAATAAAACTAGTGGTGCTAAACTAATAAAACTAGTGGTGCTAAACTAATAAAACTAGTAGTGCTAAACTAATAAAACTAGTAGTGCTAAACTAATAAAACTATTGGTGCTAAACTAATTAAACTAGTAGTGCTAAACTAGTAGAACTAGTAGTGCTAAACTAGTGGTGCTAAACGGCCGCTCTCTACGATGTGGCTGTGTGTGTGTTGGGTGGTGGCGGGTTTAACGACACATGTAGATTTACGCGATCTAACCAGCTCCCTCTGCCCCCCCTACCCCCCCCAAAATAAATCTACATTTATTTTGGATCATATTGGTTGCGAAAGTCTACTAACACTACTACTACTACTAAATGTTATCCTACAAATCTTTGTCCGAGTCAGAGGTGGCAATATTTATGGGATTTCAGGCGGGACGTGGCGGGGGGGGGGTGAGTTTGAGAGTGGGTGTTGGAGGGGGAGTACGTTGGTATGTATGGACTGGTCCTGGGCACTCCCCCCCTAGGTCGACTCGGCCTAAAATGAGTACCTGGTGCGGTGTGTAAACGTCGCCACGAGGGAGACAAAGGCTAAAAGCACAAGGAGAGTTGGTTGTGTTAAGATGTTCAGACACCGAATGGAGTAAACCTTTTGGAGGGAATCAAGTCACTTCGCTAACCACACTGAGCACTTCTGCTGGACATGCAAACGAACATGGCTCTGATAACACTGGTCAACAACAAAAAAAACATGTTTTTCTGGCCTGGACTTTGCAGCTGTTTTAGACTAATTTCAGGGTGCTAATTCCAAATCTGATCTCAGATTTGCTCTATCACATCTCATTTTAAATCCTTTATATTAAGTTCACTTGCTTGCTCGCTTAGGACCGTGCAAATCTTTCGGTCGTTTTTTAACCCACTTCCCGTGATCCAATCGAGCTGACATTTTGCACACAGACTCGTTGTGCCAGACAATTAATGTTCGTGACAATTGTTTTCCAAAATTTTACACTTTTTAGGACAAAAATATTATATGTAATTACCAATTGCTTAATGGTGGCAGGCAATCATCTGACCCATACGTGGCAGCCATCTCAAGCCAGAGGACGAGAGGACTCTAGCCGCCACGCATATAAAGGATTTATAGTGAAAAACTTTGTTTTTACGGGTTATACTTGTTATGCTATCGGCATACCCCATTTTCATTGATTTTACCCGAAATCAACTCTGTCACTTATGATTGCAAGTTGTTGCGAGTCAGTGACTGCTTTAGTGTCAAAATATGGTGCTGTATTTTTAGGATAGTGTGTTTATAATATCACTTTATGTAGATATCCACATTGATTTAATATTTTTCTTCTGCAGTTTTTATTGAAAATGCAACATTTGATATCTCAAAAACCTGATGCGATAGACAAAAACTGATGCCAGATTTGGAATCAGCACCCCTAAAATTACATTAAAACCGTTGGAATACCTTATGCCAGAAAAGGTGTGTTGACCAGTGTATAATCTGTGGGCATTGCCTTTGAAACCGATTGGCCAACACCAGAGACGGCGGCCTTCTTAAGGACCCAGTCTTACCATTGTCAGAGCAGAGAACAGCGTCGAAAGACGAACAGTACAGGGACAACAATGCACGCGCTACTAAAACCCGACTAAACTACGTCTTTATTTTAACCAGGTAAGGCCCCCCCCTACCCCCAACTCAGCTGCCACGCAGCTAAACATTTTATTGCCCCAGGGGCCAAACCAGAGGATCGCCACCGGCGTTTGGCCGTGAGCGGGAATCGAACTCGGGTCGCCGGGTTCTCAGCTCAGCGCCCCGTATACGTCCACACAAAAGACAAAGGTCCCCCCGTGTAGCCTTAACAAGACTGTAGGGGCAAGTGCTGTTAGCGAGCACCTATAAAGGCCGGCACGGCACACAGACAGACAGACAGACACCCCGGCGGGGTGGGAAAGCTTCAGCCGGTGCAGACACAGCGATGGTGTTCGCACCGATGGCAAAAAGACCGGTGTAGTTTAAGAAGATCCCCCCCCCCCCCACACGCCTCTCCCCACGGAATACAGGGCACAACAAATTGGCCAAATCCACGTTGATCCGCTGAGTTGATGCTAATTTAATTCCATCGGTTGCTGTCAAAATGCTCTTACCCCTGCAGTCACGAAGAGCTCCCCCCCCAACCTGCTACACGTTCGAGGAATTGCAGGGGCTGAGCCTTTAAACTTCTTGTCCATGACCACCACCATCAACCACCACCACGACCATCATGACCACCACCACCACCACCACCACCATCAACCACCACCAACCACCACCATCACCATCATCACCACCATCACTATCACCACCACCATCACCACCATCACCACCACCATCACTACCACCACCACCACCATCACCACCACCATCATCACGACCATCATCACCACCTTCACCACCACCATCATCACCACCATCACTATCACCACCACCAACCATCACCAACCACCATCATCATCACCACCACCACCATCGCCACCGCCACCGCCGTCACCACCACCACCACCATTACAACAGGAGCTTGCAGGTGACCAGCTCTCCGTTATCCCATTGGGACTCGACTCAATCGAGACGTCCGCTAGGTATGAGACCGAACCGTCGGCTCACAGCGTGCCCCCCTCACCAAAGATACCCTCCCCCGTCCGTCTTCCTCGCCCCCCCCTCGCCCCCCCCCTCGCCCCCCCCCTCGCCCCCCAAGATTCTGCAATAACAAATTGACACTTATAGACCCTTTCAATTCACAGTGCTGCAGTAAATAAGACCCCCCCCCACCCTCCCTTACACACTGACCACCCCCCACTGCCCCCCACCCCCCCCCCCCTGCCCCCCCCCCCCCACTACCAACATTTAAGTTGTACGATGCCCACAAATCACTAAGAACCTGGAGTACACGGAGACGGAACGGGAATCGAGAAAAGTCGGAACGGAGCTCTCGAACTGGAGCTGGAGTTGGAGGAAAAGTTGGGGGGGGGGACGGGGGGGGGGGACTTGGGCTTAGTGAGACAATGGGGGGGGGGGTACGGAGGAGGGGACCGGGTGACGAGCCGGACACGATGGAAAACCCGCAGTGGATTCACGATTTTGGGTTGGGAGGAAGAATCCTGAATCCTGGGAGAGTAGGCGCCGCGTTTCTCTTTTATCCACACACAACCCCCCCCCCCCACCCCTCACTGCCCCCCCACCACCAACACTCAAGATGGAGATGCCCACAACTCAACCTGGAGACGGAACGGGAATCGACAAAAGACGGAACGGAGTTCTCGAGCTGGAGTTGGAGGAAGAGTTGGGAGGGGGGGGCTCTGGATTGGTGACACAATGGGGGGGGGGGGGGGGGGTACGCGTGAGGAACCGGACACGATGGAAAACCCGCAGTGGATTCCCGATTTTGGGTTGGGAAGAAGAATCCTGAATCCTGGGAGAGTAGACGCCGCGTTTTTTGTTTATCCACAGAGAATCCCAACCCCCCCCGCCACCCACCATCGCCAAGACGTTTCTGGTCTCGAACCAGCAGCAGGGGCAGGAGTAGGCCAATCCAACTCGAGAAAGCGAGAGGATGAGAGAGAGAGAGAGCGAGAGGGAGATAACGGGAGAGAAAGTGAGACTGCCATCTTGCTGTGTTAGTGTGGTTGTTGTTGTTGTGGTGGTGGTTGTGTTGTTAGATTGTTGAAATATAATATCGTGACAAATATCTGCCATCTTGTGTTGTGGTTGTTTTGATTTAAAGCTTTCGTGACTGCAACAAAAAAAAGAGAGTGAGCGAGAGAGCGAGCGAGAGGTGGGGGTTTTACATAAAGCAAAGTTTAAAAATGTTTAAAAAATAATAATTACGAAATGATGAACGAAGCAAAGTGCCGAATACACCGAGCATTTTCTTGTTTCCACTGATCGTAAAAAAAAGAGAGAGATGGGGGAGAGAGAGAGAGGGGGGGAGTGAGAGAGGGGGGAGTGAGAAAGGGGGGTGAGAGAGAGATGGGGGAGAGAGAGAGATGGGGGAGAGAAAGGGGTGAAGCTACGGGTAACACGCGGGGCAAGGAAGCTTGACTCTACGGACGATGCTCGCTTGCTGACTCCCCCCCCTCTACATCGCCCTCCCCACGTGGTGCGTGGTGGTGGTGGTGGCACAGGGGATGATCCGGCTCATGTGCCAGGGCACGGAGACCTGGGGGCGGTGGGGGAGGGCACGGAGACCTGCCCCTACTAAGCAACGCGTGGCTCCCTTCGAGTGACCACTCCGTGAAAAATATTTGCATTTATGGGATTCCAAAAACGAGAAATGGCTCTTCGTGTTATTTCCAGATTTGAAGCTTTCGTGACTGCAAAGATTCATACACTTCGTTTTTTCGGTAAAGTCACCATGTAGGTAAAAAAATTAAATAAAAATTAATAAAAATAAAAGAATAAAAATCACGACGTTTCGGAGGCAACACAAGCTTCCGTCTTCAGGTGAAACCGTCACAGCAAAATATCTGTATAAAGATATATCTTTATACAAATATCTGTATGCAGATATATCTTTATACAAATATCTGTATACAGATATATCTTTATACAAATATCTGTATGCAGATATATCTTTATACAAATATCTGTATAAAGATATATCTTTATACAAATATCTGTATGCAGATATATCTTTATACAAATATCTGTATACAGATATATCTTTATACAAATATCTGTATGCAGATATATCTTTATACAAATATCTGTATACAGATATATCTGTATACAGATATTTTGCTGTGACGGTTTCACCTGAAGACGGAAGCTTGTGTTGCCTCCGAAACGTCGTGATTTTTATTCTTTTATTTTATTTTTATTTATTTTTAATTTCATTTTTTATCTTCGTGTTATGTTGCTGGTGGGGGCGGTGGGGGAGGGGAGGGGAGGGGTGACCTGCCCCTACTAAGCCACGCGTGGCTCAACTTCGAGTGACCGGTCACTCGTTAGCGTGTTCAGCAATGACTGGGGCATTTTCCGGCCCTGGTAATAAAAAAAAAAATCAAGATTTGTTTTTGTGCTGCATGGTTTCGTTGGGTAAAGTCACGAAGGAGCCACAAATTAGAATAGAAGACGACGTTTCGGTCGCGAACCAGGCCTGGTGACGGACGCTTGTGTTGCGACCGAAACTAAATAATAAAAAAGAATAATGAAAATAATAGAAATTAAATAATAAATCACGACGTTTCGGAGGCTCACTTGAGACAGTAAATTCAGCTGTGACGGTCCCACCTGATGACGGAGACTTGCGTTGCCTCCGAAACGTCGTGATTTATTATCTTATTTGTATCATTATTTATTTTTATTATTTATTTTTTACCTACGTGACTTTACCGAAAAAACATAAGAGTATGAATCCTTGCAGAATTATCTTATTGGTTCTTTCGGTAAAGTCACGTAGAAGGAAAATAATAAAATAATAAAAATAAAACATAATAAAATAATTATCACGACGTTTCGGCCACAACGCAAGCAGCCGTCCTCAGGTGAAGAACAGGTCTGTCGGGAAGACAGCCTCTGAAACGTCGTGAGAATTATTTTATCATGTTTAACTTTTTATTATTTTATTATTTCCCTTCCACGTCACTTTACCGAAAGAACCAAGAAGATGAATCCCTGCAGTCACGAAAGCTTTCCATCGAAATCTAGAATTATATTTATTTTAACTATAATAACACATTTAATTTAATTCGTGATTTAATTGATTTATTTATTTTTATTATTATTTTATTTTTATTTTGTATTTTTTACCTACGTGACTTTACCGAAACAACCCTAAGAGTATGAATCCTTGCAGTCACGAAACCTTCAAATCTAGAATTACGACCGAAACGTCATGTTCTCTATTAATATTATTTTATATATTTTTTTTCTACCTACGCGACTTTCACCGAAAGAACCACAGAGTATGGATACCTGCAGCCGCAAAAGCTTTGAATCAAGATTTTTTTTTCTCTCTGCGCGTGAAATTCCCAATAAAAGAAGAAATCGAGTGATGGCTTTCGGTGGTGTTTTGCCTGCTTCACGTCTGCGGTTTAACTCAGACACGGAACTCAAGAGGAGGCAAATCGGCTCCGTTACTTTTGGTTTGGGATAGACGGAGTGAGGATGGCGTCAGAATTGGGTGGGGTACGGTAGGGGGGGGGGCTAGTGGGGGGTAAGGGGGGCTAGTGGTGGGGGGTAAGGGGTGGCTAGTGGGGGTAAGGGGGGGCTGGGGGGGGCTAGTGGGGGGGGGGGGGCTACGTGTAACAGAGACGCCGCGCGACGTTTCTAAGACGCGGAATCGCAAATGAGATATCCGCTGTGGTGTCTGTCTGTGTGTGTGTCTGTGTGTGTCTGTGTGTGTCTGTGTGTGTGTCTGTGTGTGTGTGTCTGTGTGTGTCTGTGTGTGTGTGTGAGTGTGAGTGTGTCTGTGTGTGTGTCTGTGTGTCTGTGTCTGTGTGTGTCTGTGTGTGTCTGTGTGTCTGTGTGTGTGAGTGTGAGTGTGTCTGTGTGTGTGAGTGTGTGTGTCTATGTGTGTGTGTGTCTGTGTGTGGTCTGTGTGTGTGTCTGTGTGTGTCTGTGTGTGTGTGTGTGTGAGTGTGTCTGTGTGTGTGCCTGTGTGTGTGTCTGTGTGTGTGTGTGTCTGTGTGTGTGTGTCTGTGTGTGTCTGTGTGTGTGTCTGTGTGTGTGAGTGTGTCTGTGTGTGTGTCTGTGTGTGTGTGAGTGTGTGTGTCTGTGTGTGTGTGAGTGTGTGTGAGTGTCTCTGTGTGTGTGTCTGTGTGTGTCTGTGTGTGTCTGTGTGAGTGTGTGTCTGAGTGTGTGTCTGTGTGTGTCTGTGTGTGTGTGTGTGAGTGTGTGTGTGTGTGTCTGTGTCTGTGTGTCTGTGTGTCTGTGTGTGTCTGTGTGTGTGTCTGTGTGTGTCTGTGCGTGTGAGTGTGTCTGTGTGTCTGTGTGTGAGTGTGTGTCTGTGTGTGTGTCTGTGTGTGTCTGTGTGTGTGTGAGTGTGTGTGTGTCTGTGTGTGTGTCTGTGTGTGAGTGTGTGTATCTGTGTGTCTGTGTGTGTGTCTGTGTGTGTCTGTGTGTGTGTGAGTGTGTGTATGTGTGTGTGTGTCTGTGTGTGTGAGTGTGTGTGTCTGTGTGTCTGTGTGTGTGTCTGTGTGTGTCTGTGTGTGTGTGAGTGTGTGTATGTGTGTGTCTGTGTGTGTGAGTGTGTGTGTCTGTGTGTGTGTGAGTGTGTGTATGTGTGTGTGTGTCTGTGTGTGTGAGTGTGTGTGTCTGTGTGTCTGTGTGTGTGTCTGTGTGTGTGAGTGTGTGTGTGTATGTGTGTGTGTGCGTGCTAAGGGCGAGGTGCACTTCGAGGCACCTCGCGTGGCACAAGCGCCGTGCCGACGTCACCGCCTCTGAGTAATGAGCGGTGGTTGTTGTTGTTGTTGTTTGTTGTCGTTTGTTGTTGTTGTTGTTGATGCTGTGTGCTTAGGCGCGACGTGGACTACACCGCAATGTGTCTGTCCGTGC
>NC_136339.1:2570637-2583137 GCF_964198595.1 Lampetra fluviatilis
GGGCGAGCGAGAGGGTGAGCGAGAGATGTGAGCGAGAAAGTCAGCGAGAGGTGAGCGAGAGAGTGAGTGAGAGGGTGAGCGAGAGAGTGAGCGAGAGGGTGAGCGAGAGAGTGAGCGAGAGGGTGAGCGAGAGAGTGAGCGAGAGGGTGAGCGAGAGAGCGAGCGAGAAAGTCAGCGAGAGAGTGAGCGAGAGAGTGAGCGAGAGAGTGAGCGAGAGAGTGAGAAAGTGAGGCGAGAGAGTGAGTGAGAGGTGGGGGTTTACATAAAGCAAGTAAAAAAAGAAAATTACGAAATGATGAACGAAGCAAGGTGCCGACAACATCTTCTTGTTTCCACTGATCGTAAAAAAAAGAGAGCTAGAGAGAGAGAGAGAAGGAGAGAGTGGAATAAGGGATCGGGAGAGACAGCGGAGAGGGACCCTCAGGGAGAGCAGAAGAGAGAGGGAGAGTGAGAGAGAGACTTTTGACTTTTAACAACTTTCATTGCCGCCAGCAGCAACAGCACTGGAGGCGATTCCAGGAAAGAAAGTGAAAGAGAGAGTGAGATAGTTAGAGCGTGAGAGAGAGGGGGGAGAGCAGGAGAGCGGTAAGGAGAGGGACAGAGTGAGAGCACAGGGGAGAGTGCGGGAGAGAGAGAGAGAGAGATGAGGCACGTGATGCTCCACGTGTGTGTGTGACAGGGTCCCACGTGGGTGTGACAGGGTCCCACGTGTGTGTGACAGGGTCCCACGTGTGTGTGACAGGGTCCCACGTGTCTATGACAGGGACCCACGTGTGTGTGACAGGGTCCCACGTGTGTGTGACAGGGTCCCACGTGTCTCTGACAGGGACCCACGTGTGTGTGACAGGGTCCCACGTGTGTGTGACAGGGACCCACGTGTGTGTGACAGGGACCCACGTGTGTGTGACAGGGTCCCACGTGTGTGTGACAGGGACCCACGTGTGTGTGACAGGGTCCCACCTGGGTGACAGGGACCCACGTGTGTGTGACAGGGTCCCACGTGGGTGACAGGGACCCACGTGTGTGTGACAGGGTCCCACGTGTGTGTGACAGGGTCCCACGTGGGTGTGACAGGGACCCACGTGTGTGTGACAGGGACCCACGTGTGTGTGACAGGGTCCCACGTGTGTGTGACAGGGACCCACGTGTGTGTGACAGGGTCCCACCTGGGTGACAGGGACCCACGTGTGTGTGACAGGGTCCCACGTGGGTGACAGGGACCCACGTGTGTGTGACAGGGTCCCACGTGTGTGTGACAGGGACCCACGTGGGTGTGACAGGGACCCACGTGGGTGTGACAGGGTCCCACGTGGGTGTGACAGGGTCCCACGTGGGTGTGACAGGGACCCACGTGGGTGTGACAGGGTCCCACGTGGGTGTGACAGGGTCCCACGTGTCTGTGACAGGGACCCACGTGTGTGTGACAGGGACCCACGTGTGTGTGACAGGGTCCCACGTGTGTGTGACACGGACCCACGTGTGTGTGACAGGGACCCACGTGTGTGTGACACGGACCCACGTGTGTGTGACAGGGACCCACGTGTCTGTGACAGGGACCCACGTGTGTGTGACAGGGACCCACGTGTGTGTGACAGGGACCCACGTGTGTGTGACAGGGTCCACGTGTGTGTGACAGGGCCCCACGTGGGTGTGACAGGGTCCCACGTGTGTGTGACAGGGACCCACGTGTGTGTGACAGGGACCCACGTGTGTGTGACAGGGCCCCACGTGGGTGTGACAGGGTCCCACGTGCGTGTGACAGGGACCCACGTGTGTGTGACAGGGACCCACGTGTGTGTGACAGGGACCCACGTGTCTGTGACAGGGACCCACGTGTGTGTGACAGGGACCCACGTGTCTGTGACAGGGACCCACGTGTGTGTGACAGGGACCCACGTGTCTGTGACAGGGACCCACGTGTGTGTGACAGGGACCCACGTGTCTGTGACAGGGACCCACGTGTCTGTGACAGGGACCCACGTGTGTGTGACAGGGTCCCACGTGTGTGTGACAGGGACCCACGTGCGTGTGACAGGGACCCACGTGTGTGTGACAGGGACCCACGTGTGTGTGACAGGGACCCACGTGTCTGTGACAGGGTCCCACGTGTGTGTGACAGGGACCCACGTGCGTGTGACAGGGTCCCACGTGCGTGTGACAGGGTCCCACGTGTGTGTGACAGGGTCCCACGTGTGTGTGACAGGGACCCACGTGTGTGTGACAGGGACCCACGTGTGTGTGACAGGGACCCACGTGCGTGTGACAGGGTCCCACGTGTGTGTGACAGGGACCCACGTGCGTGTGACAGGGTCCCACGTGTGTGTGACAGGGTCCCACGTGTGTGTGACAGGGACCCACGTGTGTGTGACAGGGACCCACGTGTGTGTGACAGGGTCCCACGTGTGTGTGACAGGGACCCACGTGTGTGTGACAGGGACCCACGTGTGTGTGACAGGGACCCACGTGTGTATGACGAGGCAACACACGTGTGTGTGACAGGGTCCCACGTGTGTGTGACAGGGTCCCACGTGTGTGACAGGGTCCCACGTGTGTGTGACAGGGACCCACGTGTGTGTGACGAGACCACACACGTGTGTGTGACAGGGTCCCACGTGTGTGTGACAGGGACCCACGTGTGTGTGACGAGACCACACACGTGTGTGTGACAGGGACCCACGTGTGTGTGACAGGGTCCCACGTGTGTGTGACGAGACCACACACGTGTGTGTGACAGGGTCCCACGTGTGTGTGTGACAGGGACCCACGTGTGTGTGACAGGGACCCACGTGTGTGTGACGAGACCACACACGTGTGTGTGACAGGGACCCACGTGTGTGTGACAGGGTCCCACGTGTGTGTGACAGGGTCCCACGTGTCTGTGACAGGGACCCACGTGTGTGTGACAGGGACCCACGTGTGTGTGACAGGGTCCCACGTGTGTGTGACAGGGTCCACGTGTGTGTGACAGGGTCCCACGTGTGTGTGACAGGGACCCACGTGTGTGTGTGACAGGGTCCACGTGTGTGTGACAGGGTCCCACGTGGGTGTGACAGGGACCCACGTGTGTGTGACGAGACCACACACGTGTGTGTGACAGGGTCCCACGTGTGTGTGACAGGGTCCCACGTGTGTGTGACAGGGACCCACGTGTGTGTGACAGGGACCCACGTGTGTGTGACAGGGACCCACGTGTGTGTGACAGGGTCCCACGTGTGTGTGACAGGGACCCACGTGTGTGTGACAGGGACCCACGTGTGTGTGACAGGGACCCACGTGTGTGTGACAGGGACCCACATGTGTGTGACAGGGACCCACATGTGTGTGACAGGGACCCACGTGTGTGTGACAGGGTCCCACGTGTGTGTATGATGAGGCCCCGCGTTTTGTATGAGGCATAGGTGCCGCTGCGTTGTTAGAAGACGCTACCGTCAGCAAGAGTATATCTGTGTGCTTGCTTTGGGCCTAGCGGGAGGCTTACGGGAGCAATATTCTTAGGTTTGTACGGTAAAGTCACGTAGGTAAAACATTAAAATTAATAAAAGTAAAATAAAATAAAAATCACGACGTTTCGGAGGCAACACAAGCCTCCGTCTTCAGGTGGAACCGTCACAGCCACGACAGCTGTATCAAGTAAATGTTTTCCCCACGTGACTTTACCGAAAAAACCTAGTAATATGAATCCTTGCAGTCACGAAAGCTTCAAATCTAGAATTACGGGAGCAAGTTAACTTATTTGTTTTACATTTGATTGCGTCCCGATTGCATCCAGATTGCATCCAGATTGCATTCTCATTGCCTCCTGGCTGCAACCCCACTGCATCACGATTGTGTCTCAGTTGCATACCGATTGCTTTCCCAGGTACTTATTTGAGGCCTAGTCGACCTAGACGAAGTCCCAGGACCGGTTCAGATAATCGTCACTAGGTGTCGTAGGCCGTGAGCGGGAATCGAACTCGGGTCGTAGCCCGGTTCGTAGCGCAGCGCTCCGTAGCTGAACACACACCAACAGCGGGACTGCCATTGGGCCAAAACACTTGCATCCCAATGCTTGAGGAAGAAACAAACACTACCATCTGCAAATGACTCTACGGGACATCCGTTTAAAACCAAGGGAGGCCTTACACGCTCGTCGGATAATTTCTCCTCCGAGTCAAAGTGAATATTCTGAGGAGTTCTGATTCTGTAGCCATGGTGTAAGAGGTCGTGGTGTAGACCACGTGGTGTAGCCCACGTGGTGTAGAGGTCGTGGTGTAGACCACGTGGTGTAGACCACGTGGTGTAGACCACGTGGTGTAACCCACGTGGTGTAGAGGTCGTGGTGTAGACCACGTGGTGTAGACCACGTGGTGTAGCCCACGTGGTGTAGAGGTCGTGTTGTAGACCACGTGGTGTAGACCACGTGGTGTAGCCCACGTGGTGTAGAGGTCGTGGTGTAGACCACGTGGTGTAGACCACGTGGTGTAGATCACGTGGTGTAGACCACGTCATGTAGACCACGTGTTGCAGACCACGTGGTGTAGACCACGTGGTGTAGACCACGTGGTGTAGACCGCGTGGTGTAGACCGCGTGGTGTAGACCGCGTGGTGTAGACCGCGTGGTGTAGACCGCGTGGTGTAGACCACGTGGTGTAGAGGCGAGGCGGCCCGGGGCGGTCACCTCTTGTCGTTGCGGAACCACTCGAAGTTGGGTGCGGGCAGGGCCGCCGTCTCGCAGCGCAGAGATCCCTGGTGGCCCAGCATCATGCCCAGGTTCCTCACGTCCACGTACGTCGGGGCGACTGCGTTCGGGAGGGAGGTGGGGGGTGGTAGGGGGTGGTAGGGGGTGGTTAGCGTCAGAGCCGGCCCAGCCACTAAGCGACCCTTGCAATTGCAAAGGGCCCCGTGGCCAGCAGAGGGCCCCCTAGAGTCACTGCGAGCTCGTGGGTGAAACAAATCATACAGCAAAGGGGCCTCCAACCAAATTTTGCTTAGGGCCCCCAAAGGTCTAGGGCCGGTTCTGCCAGCAACCACCAATGCCTCACCACCAGTGCCTCACCACCAGTGCCTCACCACCCAGTGCCTCACCACCCAGTGCCTCACCACCAGTGCCTCACCACCAGTGCCTCACCACCCAGTGCCTCACCACCCAGTGCCTCACCACCAGTGCCTCACCACCAGTGCCTCACCACCCAGTGCCTCACCACCAGTGCCTCACCACCAGTGCCTCACCACCCAGTGCCTCACCACCAGTGCCTCACCACCAGTGCCTCACCACCCAGTGCCTCACCACCAGTGCCTCACCACCCAGTGCCTCACCACCCAGTGCCTCACCACCAGTGCCTCACCACCCAGTGCCTCACCACCAGTGCCTCACCACCAGTGCCTCACCACCCAGTGCCTCACCACCAGTGCCTCACCACCAGTGCCTCACCACCCAGTGCCTCACCACCAGTGCCTCACCACCCAGTGCCTCACCACCAGTGCCTCACCACCAGTGCCTCACCACCAGTGCCTCACCACCCAGTGCCTCACCACCAGTGCCTCACCACAAGTGCCTCACCACCAGTGCCTCACCACCCAGTGCCTCACCACCCAGTGCCTCACCACCAGTGCCTCACCACCAGTGCCTCACCACCCAGTGCCTCACCACCAGTGCCTCACCACCAGTGCCTCACCACCAACCACCAGTGCCTCACCACCCAGTGCCTCACCACCAACCAGAGCTGGCCCAGCCACTAAGCGACCCTTGCAATTGCAAAGGGCCCCGTGGCCAGCAGAGGGCCCCCTAGAGTCACTGCTAGCTAGTGGGTGAAACAAATCATACAGCAAAGGGGCCTCCAACCAAATTTTGCTTAGGGCCCCCAAAGGTCTAGGGCCGGTTCTGGTTAGCGTGGAGGGTGTGGGGGGGGGGTGATCGTGGTGGCACGAGTGTGTGAGAATCTAGCAGGGGCGGTTTCTTCATTAGGGCGATTGGGCGACGCACCACCAATCTCAGCCGTCACTGTGCTTCTGGATATAGTCCAATCAGCGTCATGTCACGTTCTGTGGAGTACCGCCTCTTTTTGGGCGATTTCACTCCGGCTGAGAATCGCCCCGAGTGTTCCCATAGACTTACATTCAAAGATGTTTTTTTTTGAACGGCGGGCGCTGCAATGCATTCTCTATGGCTTCTGGGAGAGCTCGCACTAACGTGCTTACATCATCATACGTAAGCACGTTTCAGTCAACAATATTATTTGTCGCCACCTAGTGGAATCTTTAATAAAATAAACTGAGTGGATTGTAATAATAGTGAGATAGAAACAAACAAGATGTATTGTAAGAATCACTTTATTTTTCATTAATATTAAAGAAGTGAAGTTGCCTTTACATGCTTAAGCTGTTAAATTATCCATTGCATGGGTGGACCTTATCCTTATCAATCATCCAGACATTTGCCCCCCCTGAGAGATTTTGCAGGAGCCGCCACTGGAATCTAGCCCTCTCTATTCCACCCACAGGCTGTGTCCTGTGGGTGTAATAGGCCCGCGAAAGTGGATGTCACAGAGCTACGTCCGAGATCCCTTCTTGGTGGTCTTCTTCTTCACGTGACGGCAGAGTGCACACAGCACGTGGCACATCAGAGAGCTACCGTCGCTCCGCGCCGTCACGCGCAACCACGTCATCGCTCTGACGTCACGTCACAATACACGCCCCGCCCCGCCCCCTGGTAGGGGTCAGGTGGGGTGTGGGTGGGGGCGTGTTGGGGTGGGGGGGGTAGGGGTGGGGTAGGGGTGGGGGTGGGGGAGTGGTGGGGTGGGGGTGGGGCGCGTGGTGGGGTGGGGGTTGGGGTGGGGGTGTGTGGATGGGAAGGGTGGGGGTGGGGGCGTGGTGGGGGTGTAGTGGGGTGGGGGCGTGGTGGGGTAGGGGTGGGGTAGGGGTGGGGGTGGGGTAGGGGTTGGGGTGGTGGGGGCGTGGTGGGGTAGAGGTGGGGGGCGTGGAGGGGTGGGGGTAGGGGTGGGGGTGGGGTAGGCGTGGTGGGGGTGGGGGCGTGGTGGGGGTGGGGGCGTGGTGGGGTGGGGGTGGTGGGGGTGGGGTAGGCGTGGTGTGGTGGGGGAGTGGTGGGGTAGAGGTGGGGGCGTGGTGAGGTGGGGGCGTGGTGGGGGTGGGGGGGCGTGGTGGGGGCGTGGTGGGGTAGGGGTAGAGGTGGTGGGTGGGTGGGGGTGGGGGTGGGGGTGGGTGGGAGGGTTGCCGGCGCCACTCACAGTTGACGGTGACGCGCACCCTGCGCGTGTCCGGCGACGCGACGTCGTTGGTGGCGCTGCACTGGTACTCGCCCGCCTGGTCGCGCGAGATGCCCTCGATCTCCAGGTACTCGCCCTCGTACTCGTCATCCTTGGCTACGGTGGTGGTGGGGGGGGGGCAAGGTGGTGGGGGGGGCCAAGGTGGTGGGGGGGGGGCAAGGTGGTGGGGGGGGGGCAAGGTGGGGGGGGGGGGCAAGGTGGTGGGGAGGGCAAGGTGGTGGGGGGGGGCAAGGTGGAGGGGGGGGAAAGGTGGTGGGGGGGGGGCAAGGTGGTGGGGGGGGCAAGGTGGTGGGGGGGGGCAAGGTGGGGGGGGCAAGGTGGGGGGGTAAGGTGGTGGGGGGGGGCAAGGTGGTGGGGGGGGGCAAGGTGGGGGGGGCAAGGTGGGGGGGTAAGGTGGTGGGGGGGGGCAAGGTGGTGGTGGGGGGCAAGGTGGGGGGGTGGGGGGGGCATGAATGGGACACGGAGGGCATTTATAATTCGTAACGCGCGCGGTGCTCTTCGTGTGTGCGTGTGCGCGTTGAACTTCTTTCGCTCCGTACGTAGGGAATCGCGCTGTGAGGATGACCTCTCAGAAATAGAGAGGCAGAGAGAGAGAGAGGCAGAGAGAGAGAGAGGCAGAGAGAGAGAGAGGAGGAGAGAGAGGCAGAGAGAGAGAAGCAGAGAGAAAGAGAGAGGCAGAGAGAGAGAAAGAGAGGCAGAAGACGGAGAGCTCTGGCATGCAGAGCTGAGCTATCCGTCGGAGGCCGTGGAACTGCGAGGAGGGCTGAGCGCAGATGCAGCACTTGTCGTAGTCATTTTATTATTTTACAAATATTACATATAAAACAGGGGGAACATCATTATAGAGTAGGGAGAGAGCGGGTAGAGAGAGAGAGATGGAAGTGGGTAGAGAGAGGGGGTAGAGAGAGAGGGGGAGATAGAGAGAGGGGGTAGAGAGAGGGGGTAGAGAGAGAGGGGGGGTAGAGAGAGGGGGGTAGAGAGAGAGAGAGGGAGTGGGTAGAGAAAGGGGATAGAGAGAGAGGGGGGAGATAGAGAGAGAGGGGGTAGAGAGAGATGGGGTAGAGAGAGAGGGGGTAGAGAGGGGGGGGGTAGGTAGAGAGAGAGAGAGGGGGGTAGAGAGAGGGGGTTGAGAGGGGGGGGGGTAGAGATAGAGGGGGTAGAGAGAGGGGTAGAGAGAGAGGGGGAGGGTAGAGAGAGAGGGGGTACAGAGAGAGGGGGTAGAGAGAGAGGGGGGGGGTAGAGAGAGAGGGGGTAGAGAGAGAGGGGGTAGAGAGAGAGGGGGTAAAGAGAGAGGGGGTAGAGAGAGAGGGGGTAGAGAGGGGGGGGGTAGAGAGAGAGAGAGAGGGGGTAGAGAGAGAGGGGGTAGAGAGAGAGGGGGTAGAGAGAGGGGGTAGAGAAAGAGGGGGTAGAGAGAGAGGGGGTAGAGAGAGAGAGGGGGTAGAGAGAGAGGGGGTAGAGAGAGGGGGTAGAGAGAGAGGGGTAGAGAGAGAGGGGGTAGAGAGAGGGGGTAGAGAGAGAGGGGGTAGAAAGAGAGGGGGTAGAGAGAGAGGGGGTAGAGAGAGAGGGGGTAGAGAGAGAGAGGGGGTAGAGAGAGAGGGGGGTAGAGAGAGAGGGGGTGGAGAGAGAGGGGGTACAGAGAGAGGGGGTAGAGAGAGAGGGGGTAGAGAGAGAGGGGGTAGAGAGAGAAGGGGTAGAGAGAGAGGGGGTAGAGAGGGGGGGGGGGTAGAGATAGAGGGGGTAGAGAGAGGGGGTAGAGAGAGAGGGGGAGGGTAGAGAGAGAGGGGGTACAGAGAGAGGGGGTAGAGAGAGAGGGGGGGTAGAGAGAGAGGGGGTAGAGAGAAAGGGGGTAGAGAGAGAGGGGGTAGAGAGAGAGGGGGTAGAGAGAGAGGGGGTAGAGAGAGAGAGGGGTAGAGAGAGAGGGGGTAGAGAGAGAGGGGGTAGAGAGAGAGGGGGTAGAGAGAGAGAGGGGGTAGAGAGAGAGGGGGTAGAGAGAGAGGGGGTAGAGAGAGAGGGGGTAGAGAGAGAGAGGGGGTAGAGAGAGAGGGGGTAGAGAGAGAGGGGGTAGAGAGAGAGGGGGTACAGAGAGAGGGGGTAGAGAGAGAGGGGGTAGAGAGAGAAGGGGTAGAGAGAGAGGGGGAGGTAGAGAGAGAGGGAAGGGATGAGAAGGAGGAGAGCAGAGTGTTAAATCTTTCATGAAATCTTTCATTCAAAAGGGGGGGGGGGCACATAAAGCAAAGCCCCTGACTCGTCTCCCCATTGGCTGTGGCCAAAGCCAGCAGAACCAATCCTCTACTTACAGCTGTCACATTTCCATCACGTCAGGGCCACGCCTCTAGGCTTCCCCCCATTGGCTATGGACCAGGACCGGCAGAGCCAATCATCGTGACGAGTTGTGATCCGTCAACGACCCAGATATACGGTGATACCTCGGTTCACGAACTTAATTCTTGAACTGACTCTGGTCGCGAACCGAATTGGTCGTGAACCGAGGCACATTTCCCCCACAGGGTTCAATGTAAATCCGGTTAATCCGTTCTGACCTTTTTTTGGGTTTTTGAAGCACAAAATTATGAAACAAATCACAATACACATTAGTACTGTACAGTATAGTAATGTATAAAGAGAGAACACTAACCTTGCTTGAGATGACTTCAGTAAGCACTCAAACGGGTGAACTGTACAATACAGTAAGTACAGTATTGTACAGTACAGTACAGTAGTACTGTACTGTATGTGCTAAAAAGCACACCAAAAAGCAAAAAGTCACTGAAAGTGTCTTCACAGCACTCACAGTACTTCTTTCTGCGTCTCTTCTTCTCTCCACGATCTTCCTACAGGAAGTCACGACCACGTGACGGCCTGGAAATAGCATTGAAATGGCCGCGGCTCCTGTTCGTGAACCGAGTTGTTCGTGAACCGAAGCGGAGTTCGTGAACCGGAGCAGATTGTTATGAACTTTTCTGTTCGTGAACCGAGTTGTTCGTGAACCGAAGTGGAGTTCGTGAACCGGAGCAGATTGTTATGAACTTTTCTGTTCGTGAACCGAGTTGTTCGTGAACCGAAGCGGAGTTCGTGAACCGGAGCATATTGTTATGAACTTTTCTGTTCGTGAACCGAGTTGTTCGTGAACCGAAGCGGAGTTCGTGAACCGGAGCATTTTGTTATGAACTTTTCTGTTCGTGAACCGAGTTGTTCGTGAACCGAAGCGGAGTTCGTGAACCGGAGCATTTTGTTATGAACTTTTCTGTTCGTGAACCGAGTTGTTCGTGAACCGAAGCGGAGTTCGTGAACCGGAGCATTTTGTTATGAACTTTTCTGTTCGTGAACCGAGTTGTTCGTGAACCGAAGCGGAGTTCGTGAACCGGAGCATTTTGTTATGAACTTTTCTGTTCGTGAACCGAGTTGTTCGTGAACCGAAGCGGAGTTCGTGAACCGGAGCATTTTGTTATGAACTTTTCTGTTCGTGAACCGAGTTGTTCGTGAACCGAAGCGGAGTTCGTGAACCGGAGCATTTTGTTATGAACTTTTCTGTTCGTGAACCGAGTTGTTCGTGAACCGAAGCGGAGTTCGTGAACCGGAGCATTTTGTTATGAACTTTTCTGTTCGTGAACCGAGTTGTTCGTTAACAGAAGCGTTCGTGAGCCGAGGTATCACTGTATCCTCACATTACACTCTGACTAGCTTGGCGGGTCCGGCTTCAACTTCTCTCGTCTTCTGTCTTCATCATACTGCCCCTCTAGCTCGTTTTACCCGTCGCATATATCCCTCGCGACCCCTTCCAGAAGATTCTCCAGAAGATCCCTCTATGATTGGTAGATACCGGTCTTTTGAATTTTGATGCTAGATTTGAAGCTTTCGTGACTGCAAGGATTCATACTCTTAGGGTTTTTTTCGGTAAAGTCACGTGCGTTAAAAGTATAATTAAAATTAATAAAAGTAAAATAATAAATCACGACGTTTCGGAGGCAAACACAAACTTCCGCCTTCAGGTGGAACCGTCACAGCACGATTGCTGTATCAAGTAAATGAGAGATTGCAGGAGACCTGACCTTGTATCAGAGGTCGCAAACGGGTTTTGATTCCTTACCCATACCCGTACCCGGCCGCACCAGGGTCGCAAACGGGTACCCATACCCGGCCGGGTACGGGTAGCCGGGTATCGGGTAGGGTACGGGTATCGGGTACCCGGTTGCGACCTCTGGTGGGAGGGTTGCGACACATTCATAAATAACGTGATCTCACCCAAAAACGTTTGTTATGAATACTTAAACTATTTTATTTGTTTATTTGACCAGACAAGGGCCACCAGCCACCCGAGTTCGATTCCCGCTCGCGGTTGACAGCAACACATGCATCGATTTTCACGAATCAGGTCCTGGGACTCGTCTAGGTCGACTAGGCCTCAAATGAGTACGTGGTACGGGTAGCCGGGTATCGGGTAGGGTACGGGTTTCGGGTACCCGGTTGCGACCTCTGCCTTGTATATTTCGGTCAACCTCCCCCCTTGTTGATCCCAACGGATTAACCCCAACGGTCACCCCGACCCCGGCTGCTCTCTACGTTAACACGATGACCCTCACCAACCGCCCCTCCTGGCTGCCGAGCGCGGACATCAGAGGTCGCAACCGGGTACCCGATACCCGTACCCTACCCAATACCTGGCTACCCGTACCCGGCCGGGTACGGGTAGCCGTTTGCGACCCTGGTGCGGCCGGGTACGGGTACGGGTAAGGAATCAAAACCCGTTTGCGACCTCTGGCGGACATGTAGCCATTGAACCACGACACTTGTAACAAACTGGGCCACGGTTTGTTTACGTGACAAACCCTCTTTGATCTTCTTGGTTCTTTCGGTAAAGTCACGTAGAAGGGAAATAATAAAATAATAAAAATAAAACATAATAAAATACAATTCTCACGACGCTTCGGCCACAACGCAAGCGGCCGTCCTCAGGTGAAGAACAGGTCTGTCGGAAAGACAGCGTCTGACAGACCTGGTCTTGGCATAATGGGACTTTGAAACCCCTCCGCCCACCCCCTACGCATTGTCCATTGGTATGCTAAATTCCTCTTCATATGCACATTCTTTTGTTAAGGCGCTCCTCCTCGCTACACCTATATAAGCTCCTAGCTTGATAATGTTCTCATTCTTCGCCTGAGGACGGCTGCTTGCGTTGTGGCCGAAACGTCGTGAGAATTGTTTTATTATGTTTTATTTTTATTATTTTATTACTTCCCT
>NC_136339.1:2588137-2603750 GCF_964198595.1 Lampetra fluviatilis
GCACCGAACCTCACAAAAATAATATCCAGGGCCTACCTTGGCTCCTCCCACCCTCAACCAGTATATATACAAGGACTGTTTTCACGGAATTTCTCATTTACTTGATACAGCGAGCGTGCTGTGACGGTTCCACCTGAAGACGGAGGCTTGCGTTGCCTCCGAAACGTCGTGATTTTTATTTTATTTTACTTTTATTAATATAAATGTTTTACCTACACGGTGACTTTACCGAAACAAACCTAAGAATATGAGGCGGAGGACCCGGAGAAAAATCCACTCGACCACCGGGTGAGAGAGAGAGAGAGAGACACGTAAACTCCAAATGTACAACAGGTGTAAGGTTTGGGATCGAATCGACGACCTCCTGTGTACCAGGCAAGGTAGTTAACATCTCCTAGCAACAGTGATGATGATGATGATGATGGGAGAGAGACACGCAAACTCCAAATATACAACAGCTATCAGGCACGGGATCGAAACCAATGATCTCACGTAAACCAGGAAAGGTAGTTAACATCTCCTAACCACCGTGATATGACGATGATGGGAGAGAGACACACAAACTCCCAGTTTACAACAGGCGTCAGGGTCGGGATCGAACCATGGGTCCTGTGTACCAGGCGAGGTAGTCAACATCTCCTAGCCACCGTGTCCCGAGGGACGTATTGCATCGTCAAGCGTGATGTCGTCAGCACTCGGAAGGCAAAACAAATCTCTCAAACGAAGATCCTCAGCAATCCTTTACATTCCGAAAATCCTGAAATTCCTTAAAATCCTGGAAATTCCTTAAAATCCTGAAAATCCCGAAATCCCTTAAAGTCCTGAACGTCCTTGAAATCACGAAAATCCTGGAAATTCCTTAAAATCCCTGAAAATCCCGAAATCCCTTAAAGTTCTGAAAGTCCTTTAAATCATAAAAATTCTGGAAATTCATGAAATTCCTTAAAATCCCGAAAATCCCGAAATCCATTAAAGTCCTAAAAGTCCTGAAATCATGAAAATCACGACAATTCCTGAAATTCCTTAAAATCTTGAAAATCCCAGAAAATCCCGAAAATCCTGAAATTCGCAAAATTCCTTAAAACCCTGAAAATTCTTAGAAATGCAAAAAATTCCCGAACATTCTTTAAAATCCTAAAAATCCACCGCCCCTCCACCCCCAACAAAATTTGGGGGGGGGGGGGGGAAACACGCGACACGCTCTCTGTTAATGCGCGTTCGTTCCGGAGTCTCCGATCGTTAACCTTGGCACCAAACCAAACCCCGCCATCACACCCCCAAGTATGGCGCGCGTTTCAAGACGATGTCACCGCTTCAAAGATAAGGGTCCCCCCCCCCACCTCCTCTCCCCCAACGCACGTGTCGCCTGAACCAGACTGTTGGGGGGCACGTGCTGTTCGCAGCGAGTAGCAGCAGCGATGTGGTGGGTAGGTGGGTGGCCAGCACCAGAGACACAAAGACAAAGATCCCCCGTATAGCCTTGACAGACTGTTGGGGGCAAGTGCTGTTCGCAGCGAGTAGCAGCAGCGATGTGGTGGGTAGGTGGGTGGCCAGCACCAGAGACACAAAGACAAAGATCCCCCGTATAGCCTTGACAGACTGTTGGGGGCAAGTGCTGTTCGCAGCGAGTAGCAGCAGAGATGTGGTGGGTAGGTGGGTGGCCAGCACCAGAGACACAAAGACAAAGATCCCCCGTATAGCCTTGACAGACTGTTGGGGGCAAGTGCTGTTCGCAGCGAGTAGCAGCAGCGATGTGGTGGGTGGGTGGGTGGCCAGCACCAGAGACACAAAGACAAAGATCCCCGTATAGCCTTAACAGACTGCTGGGGGCAAGTGCTGTTAACGAGTAGCACCTATGAAGGCCTGCACGGCACACGAGGGGATGGGTGTCCAACACCACGCCCGACCGCCTTTGTCTCCCCCAGTGCCGATGTTTACTACACACCGCACCAGGTACTCATTTGAGGCCGAGTAGACCTAGAGGAGGCCCAGTGCCGGTTCAGATAATCGTCACCGGTGGTGTTGGCCGTGAGCGGGAATCGAACCCGGGGGAGATGATGGCGGGGCGAGACGCCAGGAGACATCGACTCGGTCGAGAACCGCTTCGTGGACAAATCGCAGCAACGCCAGGAGTCTGCCGAGGGGATTAGATCGATCAAGGCTGCCGACAATCCTTGGAGGCGCAACGGTACACATGGGGAGATATCAGCGCATCCCTCCCTCGCTCCCTGCATCCATCACCTCCCTCACTCCCTCACCTCCCTCCCTCCCTCACCTCCCTCCCCCCTCCCTCCCTCCTCCCTCACCTCCCTCCCTCATCTCCCTCCCTCCCTCACCTCCCTCACCTCCCCCTTCTTGGTTTCAACATTTTCGCCCATTATGGCTGTTTAAAGTACAAAAAACACCCATAATAAATTCACACCTTTTCCCGTGCAACATATATAGTAAATCCCATCGAGTACTCGCTGCGCGTTCACAGGCACACACACAAACACACAAACACCAAAAAACAAACTACCTCCCTCTCTCCCTCGAATTCCGTCAAAAAACTCGTGCAACTCAACGGCAGCCGGCTCTCGAACGATCCGCGTGCGGTTCATCCGACGCGCCGATTAACGGCGCCCCTCAGATTTCGACATCGATCAATCGCTCGCGGATTCTGCCCCTTAAAGCCCAAATCAATCATCTGGCAACAAAGCAGTTACGCACCATTTCCACTCGTGGGCATGCGAATCACAAACTCACACGGTGTTTCGACCGAACATAATCGCCACGCGCCCGGTTTCTCCTTAAAGTCCACGCGGTCGCCCTCTACAGTACAGTAGTTGCAATATCTTTGCGCAACGGTGGGTGGCGGAGTTTGATTGACGTCGATTGGCTGTGGCTCAGTGGGTCGGAGTTTTCCGCTGGGCGGGAGCCGTGGATCGATCGGTCGATCGTTGGTATTTTGTTTTATGATGATTACATATACAGAGTGCTTCGAAGTTTGTTTCAACACTTATTTGCGACTATCGTCTTCAATGGGAAAACAACGGATATATAATAATCCGCTGAAACATGAGAACAAATGGAATGTTAATAGCTTCAAAAAGTCAAAGGGTCTACCACTTTTTCGCTCATCATTGTCAACACATTGCCTGGAATCTTCTCCAGATGGTCTCAAGAGCCCGGAGGAAGGCAGCACAATTATCGTGGTCTTCTTGGTTCTTTCGGTAAAGTCACGTAGAATGGAAATTAAAAAAAAATATATATATAATAAAATAATTCTCACGACGTTTCGGCCACAACGCAAGCAGCCGTTCTCAGGTGAAGAACAGGGCTGTCGGGAACGTCGTGAGAATTATTTTATGAAGTTTTATTTTTATTATTTTATTATTTCCCTTCTACGCGACTTTACCGAAAGAACCAAAAATATGAATCCCTGCAGTCACGAAAGCTTTAAATCGAAATTATCGTGGCGTTCATTGTTTAATATTTATTATTATTAAATTATTTCCCTTCTACGCGACTTTACCGAAAGAACCAAGAAGATGAATCCCTGCAGCCACGAAAGCTTTCAATCGAAATTTTTCGTGGTGTTGTTGCAAATTCTCGTAAGTGTCAACATTTTTTTGAAGCACCGTGCGTGTGTGTGTAAATATTCATGCTATTTTTTCTCTAACCCCCTCCCTCTCTCCGCTCCCGCCCCCTCTCTCTATTCAAGGCCTCGTCACAGAGACGTTCTCTCTCTGTGTGCCGATACGTGTTCTCTCTCTCGATGTATCTTTGTGATATCTGTCTGCTTATATGTCTGTCTATAGTTTTCTGGTTAGTTCTAGATTTGAAGCTTTCGTGACTGCAAGGATTCATATTCGTAGGTTGTTTCGGTAAAGTCACGTAGGTAAAGCATTAAAATTAATAAAAGTAAAATAAAATAAAGATCACGACGTTTCGGAGGCAACATTATATAAACGGAGTGGTAGCTCCTGCAATCTCTTATTACTTGATACAGCTGTCGTGGCTGTGACGGTTCCACCTGAAGACGGAAGCTTGTGTTGCCTCCGAAACGTCGTGATCTTTATTTTATTTTACTTTTATAAATTTTAATGCTTTTCTGGTTAGATTTTTGTTGCTATTTCTTTTATACCTGATGATGATTGCTTGTGTTGCAATCGAAACGTCGTTTGTATGCTATTATTTAATTTATTATTTTATCTTTATACGTGACTTTACCGAAAGAACCAAAGAATAATTCCTGCAGTCACGAAAGCTCCAAATTAAGATTCCAGGGTGCCCCAGGAGTTCGCATTCACAGGAACAACAGCACCATGTGAGTGGTTCGCGGTCTGGATGTGGTTCAGTTCAATTCAAGAACGACCTCCCCCCCCCCACCACTGACTCAGATTCCCAAAGAGGAGAATTGTCTGGACTCGATCTTCCCTACTCAGAGACATCTTGGGCCTGCAGAGACAAAACTAAATGTGGATTCGTTATTTCACCCGCATGATTCCAGACTGATGGGCTACCATGTATACACTATACACTACTTTATATTTACACCACACTATACACTACACGATACACTACTATATATACACTACTATATATACACTACTATATGTACATTACACTATATACTACACTACACACTACACTATATATGTACACATTATACACTAGTGCTGTACTAGTATACTATACTACACTACACACTACACTATACACTACACTACTTTACACTACACTATACACTACTATATAATATATACACTATACACTACACTATACACTACACTACATTATACACTACTATATATACAGTAGACTATACACTACTATATATACACTACACTATACACTACTATATGTACACTATACTATACACTATTATAAATACACTACACTATACACTACACTATACACTCATATATATACAGTACACTATACACAACTATATACACTACACTATACACTACTATATGTACACTACACTATACACTACTATATACACTACACTATACACTACTATATGTACACTACACTATACACTACTATATACACTACACTATACACTACTATATATACAGTACACTATACACAACTAAATACACTACACTATACACTACTATATATACAGTACACTATACACAACTATATACACTACACTATACACTACTATATGTACACTACACTATACACTACTATATGTACACTACACTATACACAACTATATACACTACACTATACACTATTATAAATACACTAAACTATACACAATATATATGAAGGGTGTCCCGTAAGTCTGGAATCATAGGGATAACTCAGCTGTGTTATTGTCTCGCGATCTGGATACAGTCCGTTACATTCAACAGCAACCTCCATCAGACTCAGATTGCCCACGAGTCGAGCCATCTGCACTCGTTCAGCCTTGCTCACACACGCCTTAGGCCTGTAGAAACGAGACCAAACATTAATTCGTTATTTCCCCCCGTTATGATTCCAAACTCACAGAATGGATTCTGGCGAATTGCCCGATGATGCTGGATGCAATTACCAGCGAAACGTCGTACGACTCAAATTGTAAATGTTGTGGCTTCACGCTTCAACACACCGGTGTGGGGGCTAAAGCAGTGAACTAATTTGTCTTTTGTCAACGTGACACTTTTTTTACTGATTGGCCGTGTCGGGTGGTGGAGGGTTACGACACATTTATAAATAATAACGCGATCTAACACCCAAAAATCGTTGATTGTTTTCGATTCTCCACGGCTTATGAATGATACAGGGTGTTTCAAAAAATACTAGATTTGTGTTTCTATTTCATTTAAACCTGATGACGATTGCTTGTGTTGCAATCGAAACGTCGTATGCTAGTATTTAATTTATTATTTTATCTTTATACGTGACTTTAGCGAAATAACCAAAGAGTTAAAGAGTTTACACCATTGGTACCTCATTTGCCAGTAAAAAATATGATAATTTGTTTTTTACCCTATTATCTGGCAACAAAACTGACACCTTTTTTTACGAAGAGTCATGTTTTCATAGACCACAATACCTGCAGTCATAATGCAAACAAAAAACATAACTCTGATAATGTATGCACTGTCCTTGAAGTTGATTGGTCCACACCCGAGACAGCTTTCTTTAGAGCCTAGTCTCACATGGTGTTGGACCAGATGACGCCAAAAGGCTCTAAGGAAAGCTGTCTCGGGTGTGGACCAATCAACTTCAAGGACAGTGCACATTATCAGAGTTATGTTTTTTGTTTGCATTATGACTGCAGGTATTGTGGTCTATGCAAACATGACTCCTCGTAAAAAAGGTGTCAGTTTTGTTGCCAGATAGAAGGGTAAAAAAACAATTATCATATTTTTACTGCCAAATGAGGTTCCCATAGAGTGCATACATTATCAGAGTTATGTTTTTTGTTTGCATTATGGCTGCAGGTATTGTGGTCTATGCAAACATGACTCCTCGTAAAAAAGGTGTCAGTTTTGTTGCCAGATAGAAGGGTAAAAAAACTATTAGCAGTTAAAGAGTTGTTGTCGGTGTCTGGGTATCAGCAATGTTGACCGCTGCAGTTTTTGGTCAAAGCGATGGAATTCACGGCTGGTCTTCATACCACTCAACCCGCTGTGTGTGCGTGTGGCCAATTGCTCCGAGCATTCCAATTTGGGACGGAAGGGATTGCATGAAGGCTGCGAAAAAGTAAAAAAAACCGTGGCGTCTCTTTCAAGATACCTCTGCCGCCACCCCACAGCCCCAAATGCCCCTTTTTGATAAATAAAAGAATGGACCTAAAATTAGATACACAGATAGAGAGAGACACACAACGATACACAGAGAGAGACACACAAAGATAGACACACACACAGACACACAGATAAAGACACACACAGGTAGAGAGACACACACAGAGACACAGAGAGAGACACACAAAGATAGACACACACACAGACACACAGATAAAGACACACACAGGTAGAGAGACACACACAGAGACAGAGAGAGACACACAAAGATACACACACACACAGACACACAGATAAAGACACACACAGGTAGAGAGACACACACAGAGACACACAGAGAGAGAGAGAGCGACACACACGGAGAGAGACACAGAGAGAGAGAGACACACAGACACACACAGCGAGAGAAAGACACACACAGATACACAGAGAGAGACACACAAAGATAGACACACAGACACACACACAGATAAAGACACACACTGGTAGAGAGACACACACAGAGACACACAGAGAGAGAGCGACACACACACGGAGAGAGACACACACACACACACAGAGACACAGACTTACACAGCGAGAGAAAGACACACAGATACACAGAGAGAGACACAAAGATAGACACACACACAGACACACACACAGATAAAGACACAGGTAGAGAGACACACACAGAGACACACAGACACAGAGAGAGAGCGACACACACGGAGATAGACAGAGAGAGACACACACACAGACACACACAGCGAGAGAAAGACACACAGATACACAGACAGAGACACACACAAAGACAAAGATAGACACACACAGATAGAGAGACACACACAGAGACACGCACACACACACATAGAGATAGAGACACACACAGAGGCACACACAGACACAGACAGAGACACACACAGAGACACACAGAGAGAGAGACACACACACACAGAGACACACATAGAGACAGAGAGAGACACACACAAAGACACAGAGAGAGAGAGAGACACACACAGAGACACACAAAGAGAGACACACACAGAGACACACACAAAGACAAACATAGACACACACACAAATAGAGAGACACACACAGAGACACGCACACACAGAGAGAGAGATAGAGACACACACAGAGACACAGAGAGAGAGACACACACACAGAGACACACACAGAGAGAGAGAGACACACACACAGAGACACACACAGAGACAGAGAGAGACACACACAGAGACACACACAGAGAGACACACACACAGACACACAGAGAGAGAGAGACACACACACAGAGACACACACGGAAACAGAGAGAGACACACACACAGACACACACACAGAGACACACATAGAGACAGAGAGAGACACACACTTTTATTATTTTGCTGCTGTTAATTGATTGCCACGTGTTGTTGATGATAAGGCCACTTTCTTAAGCCATTCATTTGTGGTGGCCAGATCGCTTCTGACAAATAACGTAATGCCTAAGTGGGATGGGGGATGGATTAAATTTAATTTGTATTCGTTCGTTGGCTAATTTGTTTGATTTTCCCCAACTTGGCACTCCTTTTCGTTTGGTCCGATGAAAGCAAACACGGTCAAGCGATTTCATTGATCCTATTTTCAACGTCGAATGCGAACTATATTTGTTGCTTCCTTTACGACCGTGCACTTATTGCGTTGACTATTTAACTAAATATTTGTTTTTGTTTACCAGGCATGGTCCCCGCTGAGCTCTCGCAAACAACAGCAGCAGCAACGTCGAACAAGTGAGCGGCTCGCCGTCATGGTGCTGACATTGAACAAGTGCACGCAGCTTAGTCGCTTGTGGAGTTATTGAGGCGTTGCGAAGCCTGTAGAGAGGGAAGAGGGAGCTATTTAGAACCTCCTCCTCCTCCCACATCCTCCTCCCCCTCCCCCTCCTCCTCCCCTCCCCCTCCTCCCTCCCTCCTCCTCCTCCCCCTCCCCCTCCTCCTCCTCCCTCCTCCTCCTCCTCCCCCTCCCCCTCCTCCTCCTCCCTCCTCCTCCTCCTCCTCCCCCTCCACCCCCTCCTCCCTCCTCCTCCTCCTCCTCCTCCTCCCTCCTCCCCCTCCACCCCCTCCTCCTCCTCCTCCCCCTCCTCCTCCTCCTCCTCTCCCTCCTCCTCCTCCTCCTCCCCTCCCTCCTCCTCCCCCTCCTCCTCCCCCTCCTCCTCCTCCCTCCTCCTCCTCCCCCTCCTCCCTCCCCCTCCTCCCTCCCTCCTCCTCCTCCCCTCCTCCTCCCCCTCCTCCTCCTCCCCCTCCTCCTCCCCCTCCTCCTCCTCCTCCCTCCTCCTCCTCCCCCTCCTCCTCCCCCTCCTCCTCCTCCCTCCTCCTCCCCCTCCTCCTCCTCCCTCCTCCTCCTCCCCCTCCTCCTCCTCCCTCCTCCTCCTCCCTCCTCCCCCTCCTCCTCCTCCTCCTCCTCCTCCCCCTCCTCCTCCTCCCTCCTCCTCCTCCTCCCTCCTCCCTCCTCCTCCTCCTCCTCCCTCCTCCTCCCTCCTCCTCCTCCTCTTCCTCCTCCCTCCTCCTCCTCCTCCTCCCTCCTCCTCCTCCTCCTCCTCCTCCTCCCTCCTCCTCCTCCCTCCTCCTCCTCCTCCTCCTCTTCCTCCTCCCTCCTCCTCCTCCTCCCTCCTCCTCCCTCCTCCCTCCTCCTCCTCCTCCCTCCTCCTCCTCCTCCTCCTCCCTCCTCCTCCTACTTTCTCCCCTCCTCCTCCACTCTCCGCCTCCTCTTCCCCGTCCCCTCCCCCCAGCCGTCTCCTCCTCGAAACTGGACAGGGCGCAGTACCTACGGAGACATTGCGCTAAGCGGTCGAAAACCGAACAAGGAATATGTCGATCTGAAGCTTTCGTGACTGCAGGGATTCATCTTCTTGGTTCTTTCGGTAAAGTCCATTCTTCGTGACTTTACCGAAAGAACCAAGAAGAAGGAAGATGTCCCTTGTTCTTAGGTTTTTTCGGTAAAGTCACGTAGGTAAAAAAATTAACATTAATAAAAGTTAAATAAAAATCACGACGTTTCGGAGGCAACACAAGCTTCCGTATTCTTAGGTTTTTTCGGTAAAGTCACGTAGGTAAAAAATTAAAATTAATAAAAGTAAAATGAAAATAAAATAAAAATCACGACGTTTCGGAGGCAACACAAGCTTCCGTCTTCAGGTGGAACCGTCACAGCACGATAGCTGTATCAAGTGAGAGACATTCCAAGGAAACAGTCCTTGTATATATACTGCTTGAGGGTGATACTAATACTGTTTCTTGGAATTTCTCTCACTTGATACAGCTATCGTGTCTGTGACGGTTCCACCTGAAGACGGAAGCTTGTGTTGCCACCTGAAGACGGAAGCTTGTGTTGCCTCCGAAACGTCGTGATTTTTATTTTATTTTTTATTTTACTTTAATTAATGTAAATTTTTTACCTACGTGACTTTACCGAAAAAACCTAAGAATATGAATCCTTGCAGTCACGAAAGCTTCAAATCTATAATTAATATGTCCCTTAACGCAGAGGTCCCCATCCCCCGGGTCACGGACCTGTACCGGTCCGTGGCCTGTTAGGAACCGGTCCGCACAGGAGCAGCAGGAGGTGAGAGAGGGGTGAGTCCGCGTGTGGAACCAGCCCCAATTGTTTTATTGACCACTTCCGTCCGCGCCTCTCTCCCGCACTGCGCACGTGTCTCAGTCAAAGTGTTGGTGAGCCCACGAACTCCAACCCCTAGTAGCCACAATGAGTTAAAAAAAACTAACGTGTTCTTGGTTCTCTCGGTAAAGTCATCACGTAGAAGGGAAAAAATAAAATAATACAAATAATAAAATACAATTCTCACGACGTTTCGGCCACAACGCAAGCAGCCGTCTCCCCCGACAGACCTGGTCTTCACCTGAGGACGGCTGCTTGCATTGTGGCCGAAACGTCGTGAGAATTATTTTATTATGTTTTATTTTTATTATTTTATTACTTCCTTTCTACGTGACTTTACCGAAAGAACCAAGAAGAAGGGAAACACCCTATTAGGAGCTAGGCCTGTTCATGGCCTCTGTGGACCTCTCCAAAGCCTTCGACACAGTGCACCGTGAACTCCCATGGAAGGTCCTCCTGAAGTTTGGCTGCCCCGGGGAAGTTGGTGAACGTCCTTCATCGTTTCCGTGAGGGGGACGATGACCAGAGTAACAGTTGGAGGTCAGGAGTCTGAACCCTTTGGAGTAGGCAATGGTGTGAGGCAAGGTTGTGTGCACTTGCGCGGGTCCTATTCAATGTTGTCCTCCTATGTGTCACAGCACTTCTTGCACAAGGACGTGGACAGGGAGAGTGGGGGTGACCCCGGACTTAAGGTTAGATGCGAACCTCATCAACATCAGCGGCCACAAAGATTATATCTGAACATGTGCTTGAGCTCCAGCATGCGGATGATTGCGCTCTTGTGCCACATACACCATAAGTTCTAGATTTGAAGCTTTCGTGACTGCAAGGATTCATATTCGTAGGTTTTTTCGGTAAAGTCACGTAGGTAAAACATTAAAATTAATAAAGGTAAAATAAAATAAAAATCACGACGTTTCGGAGGCAACACAAGCTTCCGTCTTCAGGTGGAACCGTCACAGCCACGACAGCTCTTGCAATCTCTCATTTACTTGATACAGCTGTCGTGGCTGTGACGGTTCCACCTAAAGACGGAAGCTTGTGTTGCCTCCGAAACGTCGTGATTTTTTATTTTATTTTACTTTTATTAATTTTAATGTTTTACCTACGTGACTTTACCGAAAAAAAACCTAAGAATATACATTATAATCTCTACATTCCACCCTCACGGCAGCTGTGAGAGGAGACAGCAGAATGGGGCTCTCTGTTAACATCCCAACACAGAGGTGCTATGTCGGTGGTCGTCTGAGCCTCCACCTGAACCACCCGCTCCATCTCAGACTCCTCGCTCGACATCGTTCCACACTTGAAATACATTGGAAGGATCCTCTCGGAAGACTTCAACATCGACCAGGAGGACATCCAGCATCGGATCAGGCAGGCCTCATCCTCCTTTGGACGACTCGGGAGGAGAGTTTTCAACAACAGTAACCTCCACCTACACACCAAAGCTGCAGTATACCAGGCAGTGTGTGTTTCCACACTCGTCTATGGATGTGTAACGTGAGCGAGCAGTTTACAGCTAAAACCTTTCATATCAAATGCCTCCAACGGATTTTTTTGTGAAGTGAGCTGCACAGGGCCGTGTTCCACACTCTGAGATTCTGCAAGACCATTGAGGCGCCCATCACACGCCACCAGCTAAGATGGCCAGGGCCACGCCGTCCGAATGCCGGAGGGACCGCCTGCCGCGGAAGATGCCGTGCGGGCAGCTAAAACTGGGCCGTCTCCTCGCATTTGGGCCGAGAAAAAGTCACAAGGATCGGTTGAAATCCTCACTAAAACAAAAGTGTGGGATAGACGCCCGCCTCCATTGAGGCTGTTGCTGCTGACCGATTCCGCCTGGGAAAGAATGGCCGAACGTTGCCTGACGACGCGGCAGAGGAGACACGTGACCATGGCTGCACCCAATCTCCCACACTCTCTATCCCACACTCTCCCTGTGGTGCCAGGGAAGATTTGGCCCCACCGGTACTTGGGGTTGTCCGCGGGTCGACCCAATGTTCCACCTTTTGGGGTCCATTTTCAGGAGACCGGAGTTGCCTTTTTACAAAAGCAGCTTTATTTATATACACGGGGGTGTCTTACCTGGTTAATAACCCTATGAGACATCTCCTTTACCAGTGGCAAAATATAGTAGTAGGTTTTTACCCTTTCAACTGGTAAAACCTACTACTATATTTTGCCACTGGTAAAGAAGATGTCTCATAGTGTAAATGCTAACCGCAAGCTCTCAATATTCTGATAGTGCGCTGTTTTTGAGTTGTACGCCTTTTGGCGTCATCTGGTCCAACACCAATGGAGACTAGGCTCTAAGAAAAGCTGTCTCGGGTGTGGACCAATCAACTTCAAGGACAGTGCATATCATTATCATCATCAGAGTTGTTTCTTTTTGTTTGCATTTTGACTGCTTGTGTTGTGGTTATTGCAAACATGATGGCTTGTATAAAGGTGTCAGTTTTTGTACCAGTTGAAAGGGTAAAAACCTACTACTGGTTAATAACGGCCAGGATCTTGCAAACATCGTCTGTGCCCAAGCAAAGATGGCACAGTTTTGCAAGACCGGGGAAAAAAAAGATGCTGCAAGGCGACACTAACAATGGCCGATCTGCGCCGCCATTGTTGAGGGGCCTGCTCAAGGCGAGGCTACATCTGGAGCACGTGAACCACTCCAATGCCTCTATCACTGCTAACCCTACTCCCTCACTTTGACGCTGCTAATCCTGCATACTGCATAATGCACGGGCATAATATGACTTTGAACCCCACCTCCTACGCATTCCACAAGTAGTGACTAATCCCATATCTGCATTTCCCATAAATATGCTAAAATTCCTCTTGATATGCAAAATCCTTTGTCAAGGCGCCCCTTCCCCCCCTCCAACCCAGCAGCTTAAATATACGCTGCCAAAGCCTGGTGGTGCCCATTCAGACGCTGTCTTTCCGACAGACCCGTTCTTCACCTGAGGACGGCTGCTTGCGTTGTGGCCGAAACGTCGCGTGAATTATTTTATTATGTTTTATTTTTATTATTTTATTATTCCCCTTCTACGTGACTTTACCGATAATCTCTCTTTATCGCACTCTCTCCCGCTCATCCACTCTCTTTCGTTACCGCTCTCTCCGTTCTCTCTCTCTCTCTCTATACCCTCCTCTGTATCCAATCTCTCCCACACTCTCGACTCCACTCTCTCCCTCGATAACATCTCTCCCACGCTCCCCCACACTGTCTACCCCGACACTCAATTGCACTCTCTCTCTAATCTCTCTCCCACTCTCTCCCTGCCTCTCCCACTCTCTCCAACTCTCTCCCACTCTCCTACACACTCCCTCCTCCCTCTCCCACTCTCCTACACTCACTCTTTCCCTCTCCAATCTCTCTCCCACTCTCTCCCACTCTCCCACCCACTCTCTCTCTAATCTCTCTCCCACTCTCCTACACACTCTATCTCCCTCTCCCACTCTCTCCCACTCTCCTACACACTCTCTCTCTAATCTCTCTCCCACTCTCCTACACACTCTATCTCCCTCTCCCACTCTCTCCCACTCTCCTACACACTCTCTCTCTAATCTCTCTCCCACTCTCCTACACTCACTCTTTCCCTCTTTAATCTCTCTCCCACTCTCCTACACTCACTCTTTCCCTTTCTAATCTCTCTCCTACTCTCTCCCACTCTCCTACACACTCTCTCTCCCACTCCCACTCCCCTCCCACTCTCCTACACACTCCCTCTCTAATCTCTCTCCCACTCTCTCCCACTCTCCCACCCACTCTCTCTCTCTCTCCAATCTCGATTTCCTCACCACTCGCCATGGCAGCTGCTCTGAATATTAATAAACAAGGCAGAGATGGCAATTTGCGGTGGATGGACTTCATTCATCAGATCTCGGGGGTGGGAGGGCGGGGGAGAGGGGGGTTGGGGGGGTGGGTACACGGGGGGGGGGGGGGGGGGGGGGGTCAGGAAAGGGTGGGGGGGGGGGTGAGAAAATAATTACCATCGCAAGCCCCCCCAATCCTTAGAGACGCAGACGAGAGAGAGAGACAGAGACTTGCAGACAGATTAGAGAGACGCAGACGAGAGAGAGAGAGACTTGTAGACAGATTAGAGAGATATATATATGAGAGAGAGACAGACAGAGACACAAAGAGACGGAGTGAGATGAGAGACAGACAGAGACACAAAGAGACAGAGCGAGATGAGAGACAGACAGACAGAGACACAAAGAGACGGAGTGAGATGAGAGACAGACAGAGACACAAAGAGACGGAGTGAGATGAGAGAGAGACAGACAGAGACACAAAGAGACGGAGTGAGATGAGAGAGACACAAAGAGACAGAGCGAGATGAGAGACAGACAGACAGAGACACAAAAAACGTAGTGAGATGAGAGAGAGACAGACAGAGACACAAAGAGACGGAGTGAGATGAGAGAGAGACAGACAGAGACACAAAGAAAGTAGTGAGATGAGAGAGACACAAAGAGACAGAGCGAGATGAGAGACAGACAGACAGAGACACAAAAAACGTAGTGAGATGAGAGAGAGACAGACAGAGACACAAAGAGACAGAGCGAGATGAGAGGGAGACAGACAGAGACACAAAGAGACAGAGTGAGATGAGAGAGACACAAAGAGACAGAGCGAGATGAGAGACAGACAGACAGAGACACAAAGAGACGGAGTGAGATGAGAGGGAGACAGACAGAGACACAAAGAGACAGAGTGAGATGAGAGAGACACAAAGAGACAGAGCGAGATGAGAGACAGACAGACAGAGACACAAAGAGACGGAGTGAGATGAGAGGGGAGACAGACAGAGACACAAAGAGACAGAGTGAGATGAGAGAGACACAAAGAGACAGAGCGAGATGAGAGACAGACAGACAGAGACACAAAGAGACGGAGTGAGATGAGAGACAGACAGAGACACAAAGAGACAGAGTGAGATGAGAGAGACACAAAGAGACAGAGTGAGATGAGAGACAGACAGACAGAGACACAACGAGACAGAGTGAGATGAGAGACAGACGGAGACACAAAGAGACGGAGTGAGATGAGAGACAGACATAGACACAAAGAGACAGAGCGAGATGAGAGACAGACAGACAGAGACACAAAGAGACGGAGTGAGATGAGAGACAGACAGAGACACAAAGAGACGGAGTGAGATGAGAGACAGACAGACAGAGACACAAAGAGACGTAGTGAGATGAGAGAGAGACAGACAGAGACACAAAGAGA
>NC_136339.1:2603950-2645264 GCF_964198595.1 Lampetra fluviatilis
AGTCTCTGTGTGGGTCTATGGGTCTGTGTGTGAGTCTATGGGGGGGTGTGGGTCTATGGGGGTCTCTGTGTGAGTCTACGGGTCTCTGTGTGAGTCTATAGGTCTGTATGGGAGTCTATGGGGTCTCTGTGTGGGAGTCTATGGGTCTCTGTGTGAGTTTATGGGTCTCTGTGTGGGTCTATAGGGGTCTCTGTGTGAGTGTATGGCTCTGTGTGAGTCTATGGGTCTCTGTATGAATTTACGGGTCTCTGTGTGAGTCTACGGGTCTCTGTGTGGGTCTATGCGTCTGTGTGGGTCTACGGGTCTCTGTGTGGGTGTATGGGTATCCGTTTCAGTCTATGGGTCTCTGTGTGGGTCTATGGGGTCTCGGTGTGGGTCTATGGGGGTCTCTGTGTGGGTCTACGGGTCTCTGTGTGGGTGTATGGGTATGTGTGGGTGTATGGGTCTGTGTGGGTCTACGGGTCTCTGTGTGGGTCTATGGGTCTCTGTGTGGGTCTATGGGTCTCTGTGTGGGTCTATGGGTCTCTGTGTGGGTCTATGGGTCTCTGTGTGGGTCTATGGGTCTGTGTGGGTCTACGGGTCTCTGTGTGGGTGTATGGGTATCCGTGTCAGTCTATGGGTCTCTGTGTGGGTCTATGGGTCTCTATGTGACACCATGCATATCTGTTTGGGTCTATCAGTCTATCTGTGTGGATCTATCAGTCTATCTGTGGGTCTGTGGGTCTCTGCATGGGGCTATGGATCTCTCTGTGAGTCTATGGGCCTTTGCATGGATCTATGGGTATTTGCGTGACACAATGAGTATCTGTGTGAGTCTATAGGTCTCTGTGTGTAGATCTACTGGTCTCTGTGTTGTTCTCTGAATGGGTCTGTGGGTCTCTGTCCGGGTCTGTGGGTCCTTGTGTGGTTTTGTAGGTCTTTGTGCAGATTTGTAAGGTCTCTGTGTGGGTCTATGTGTCAGCATGTGGGTCTAGGGGTCTGTTTGTGAGCCTATGACTCTGTATGTGTATAGGTCTCTACGTCAGTCCGTGGTTCTCTGTGTTGGTCTATGGGTCACTGTGTGGGTCTGTGGGTGTCCATGTAGGTCTGATTGGGTCTATGGGTCTCTGTGTGGGTCTGTGGGTCTCTGCGTGGATCTGTGGGTCTCTCTGTGGGTCTATGGGTCTCTTTGTGTTTCAGTGGGTCTCTGTATGGGTCTCTGCATGGGTCTGTGGGTCTCTGTGTGGGTCTCTGCGTGATTCTTTGGTCTCTGTGTGGATCTGTGGGTCTCTTTGTGGGTCTATGGGTCTCTGTGTGTTTCAGTGGGTCTCTGTGTGGGTCTATGCATGGGTCTGTGGGTCACTGCGTGGTTCTGTGGTCTCTGTGTGGGTGTCGGTGTGGGTCTCTTTGTGTTTCAGTGGGTCTCTGCATGGGTCTGTGGGTCTCTCTGTGGGTCTATGGGTCTCTGTGTGTTTCAGTGGGTCTCTGTGTGGGTCTATGCATGGGTCTGTGGGTCTCTGCGTGATTCTGTGGTCTCTGCGTGGATCTGTGGGTCTCTGTGTGGGTCTCTGTGTGGGTCTCTGTGTGGGTCTCTGTGTGGGTCTCTGTGTGGGTCTCTGTGTGGGTCTCTGCGTGGTTCTGTGGTCTCTGTGTGTGTCTCTGTGTGAGTCTCTGTGTGTGTCTCTGTGTGTGTCTCTGTGTGGGTCTCTGTGTGGGTCTCTGTGCGGGTCTCTGCGTGGTTCTGTGGTCTCTGTGTGGGTCTCTGTGTGGGTCTCTATGTGGGTCTCTATGTGGGTCTCTGTGTGGGTCTCTGTGTGGGTCTCTGTGTGGGTCTCTGTGTGGGTCTCTATGTGGGTCTCTATGTGGGTCTCTATGTGGGTCTCTGTGTGGGTCTCTGTGTGGGTCTCTGTGTGGGTCTCTATGTGGGTCTCTGTGTGGGTCTCTATGTGGGTCTCTATGTGGGTCTCTATGTGGGTCTCTGTGTGGGTCTCTGTGTGGGTCTCTGTGTGGGTCTCTATGTGGGTCTCTGTGTGGGTCTCTGTGTGGGTCTCTGTGTGGGTCTCTATGTGGGTCTCTGTGTGGGTCTCTGTGTGGATGTCCGTGTGGGTCTCTGTGTGGGTCTCTGTGTGGGTCTCTGTGTGGGTCCTTGTGTCTGGTTTGACTGCCCTTGCCGACTCCCGTTTGGCAGGGCAGCATCAGGAGAGCCGCGGGCGCTATTTTTAAAATTGACAACGACTTCAACTCAGCAAAGCAATCCGGCTCAGTTCGCACTCTTAAGCCCTTAAATCCACAGGGCGTTATTACCGAGATTTGGCGCAGGCGGCCGTGGGTGCGTGTGCGTGCGTGTGGTACGTGCGTGTGCGTGCGTGCGTGTGGTACGTGCGTGTGCGTGCGTGCGTGTGGTACGTGCGTGTGCGTGCGTGCGTGTGTGTGCGTGGGTGCGTGTGGTACGTGCGTGTGTGTGCGTGCGTGCGTGTGGTACGTGTGCGTGCGTGCGTGCGTGTGGTACGTGCGTGTGCGTGCGTGTGGTACGTGTGTGTGCGTGCGTGTGCGTGGTATGTGTGTGTGCGTGCGTGCGTGTGGTACGTGCGTGTGCGTGCGTGTGGTACGTGTGTGTGCGTGCGTGTGGTACGTGCGTGTGCGTGCGTGCGTGTGGTACGTGCGTGCGTGTGGTACGTGTGGTACGTGCGTGCGTGTGGTACGTGCGTGTGCGTGCGTGTGGTACGTGTGTGTGCGTGCGTGCGTGTGGTACGTGCGTGTGCGTGCGTGTGGGGGAGCAGTGGCGCTGTGTATAGCGCATTCCCTCCAACGAAGCCGGCGACCCGAGCACAATTCCCGTTTACAATCAATAACAGTGGCGAATAGCAGAGAGGGATAGAGAGAGAGAGAGACGCACACACACATATAGACATCAACTATACAGCAGTCGTCAGGGTGGGGATCAAACCCCACGGCCTCCTGTAGACCAGGCGAGGTAGTTAACATCTCCTAACCACCGTGATGATGATGAGAGAGAGACATGCTAACCCTAAATACACAACAGGCGTCAGGGTGGGGATCGAACCCATGACCTCCCGTATACCAGGCGAGGTAGTTGACATCTCTGAGCCACCGTGATGATGATGAGAGAGAGACACGCAAATCCTAAATATACAGCAGACGTCATGGTCGGGATCGAACCCACGACCTCCCGTATACCAGGCGAGGTAGTTAACATCTCCTAGCCACCGCGATCATTATGATGATGATGATGCGAGAAAGACACGCAAACCCAAAATATACAGCAACAGGCATCGCCAGGGTCGGGATCGAACCCACGAACTCCCTGTATACCAGGCGAGGTAGTCAACATCTCCTAGCCACCGCGTAGCCACACGGAGAGAGGATTCCGAGTTGGGACTCGAACCAACGACCCTCGTTTGGGGGCAAGTGCTGTTAGCGTGTAGCGCCTATGAAGGCCGGCATTGTGGCAGACAAGAGGGTGGGTGGATCAGCACCACGCCTGACCGCTGAAGTCCTCGCGGCGATGTTTACTACACACCGCACCGGTTAACTAATTTAAGGCTGAGTCGACCTAGGGGATGACCCCAATGACCGATTCAGATAACCGTCACCGGCGTTGACCAAGAACACGAATCGAACTCGATCCGACTGGTTCACTGCTGCCACCACAACAATCACAATCGTCGTCGTCATCGTCATCATCATCTCGGACTCAACATCATACTGATGTAGGTACGGATCTATATATATACGTTTAAATTATTTCGCAGCGAACGTTAGCCAACTGTGCTAATCGGAGTTTTGGGGGGGGGGAGGTTGAAGGACAACACATACTAAACAAACGGAAAAGTCAAGTTAATAGACTGTCACAAAGATCTATAAACTCGCGTAGAGACCCATAGACTCACACAGAGACCCATAGACTCACGTAGAGACCCATAGACTCACATAGTGACCCATAGACTCACACAGAGACCCATAGACTCACATAGAGACCCATAGACTCACACAGAGACCCATAGACTCACATAGAGACCCATAGACTCACATAGAGACCCATAGACTCACATACAGACCCATAGACTCACACAGAGACCCATAGACCCACATAGAGACCCATAGACTCACATAGTGACCCATAGACTCACACAGAGACCCATACACTCACATAGAGACCCATAGACTCACACAGAGACCCATAGACTCACACAGAGACCCATAGACTCACATAGAGACCCATAGACTCACACAGAGACCCATAGACTCACATAGAGACTCATAGACTCACATAGAGACTCATAGACTCACACAGAGACCCATATACTCACATAGAGACCCATAGACTCACACAGAGACCCATAGACTCACATAGAGACCCATTGACTCACACAGAGACTCATAGACTCACATAGAGACCCATAGACCCACATAGAGACCCATAGACTCACATAGAGACCCATAGACTCACATAGAGACCCATAGACTCACATAGAGACCCATAGACTCACATAGAGACCCATAGACTCACATAGAGACCCATAGACCCACATAGAGACCCATAGACTCACATAGAGACCCATAGACTCACATAGAGACCCATAGACCCACATAGAGACCCATAGACTCACATAGAGACCCATAGACTCAAATAGAGAGCCATAAACTCACATAGAGACCCATAGACTCACATAGAGACCCATAGACCCACATAGAGACCCATAGACTCACATAGAGACCCATAGACTCAAATAGAGACCCATAGACTCACATAGAGACCCATAGACTCACATAGAGACCCATAGACTCACATAGAGACCCATAGACTCACACAAAGACCCGCAGACTCACACAGAGACCCATAGACTCACAAAGAGACCTATAGACTCACACAGAGACCCATAGACTCACAAAGAGACCTATAGACTCACACAGAGACCCATAGACTCACATAGAGACCCATAGACTCACATAGAGACCCATAGACTCACACAGAGACCCATAGACTCACATAGAGACCCATAGACCCACATAGAGACCTATAGACTCACATAGAGACACATAGACTCACTTAGAGACCCATAGACTCACACAGAGACCCATAGACTCACATAGAGACCCATAGACTCACATAGAGACCTATAGACTCACACAGAGACCCATAGACTCACATAGAGACCCATAGACTCACATAGAGACCCATAGACTCACATAGAGACCCATAGACTCACACAGAGACCCATAGACTCACATAGAGACCCATAGACTCACATAGAGACCCATAGACTCACATAGAGACCCATAGACTCACACAGAGACCCATAGACTCACATAGAGACCCATAGACTCACATAGAGACCCATAGACTCACACAGAGACCCATAGACTCACATAGAGACCCATAGACTCACATAGAGACCCATAGACTCACATAAAGACCCATAGACCCACATAGAGACCCATAGACTCACACAGAGACCCATAGACTCACATAGAGACCCATAGACTCACATAGAGACCCATAGACTCACACAGAGACCCATAGACTCACATAGAGACCCATAGACTCACACAGAGACCTATAGACTCACACAGAGACCCATAGACTCACATAGAGACCCATAGACCCACATAGAGACTCATAGACTCACACAGAGACCCATAGACTCACACAGAGACCCATAGAATCACATAGAGACCCATAGACCCACATAGAGACCCATAGACTCACATAGAGACCCATAGACTCAAATAGAGAGCCATAGACTCACATAGAGACCCATAGACTCACATAGAGACCCATAGACCCACATAGAGACCCATAGACTCACATAGAGACCCATAGACTCAAATAGAGACCCATAGACTCACATAGAGACCCATAGACTCACATAGAGACCCATAGACTCACATAGAGACCCATAGACTCACACAAAGACCCGCAGACTCACACAGAGACCCATAGACTCACAAAGAGACCTATAGACTCACACAGAGACCCATAGACTCACAAAGAGACCTATAGACTCACACAGAGACCCATAGACTCACATAGAGACCCATAGACTCACATAGAGACCCATAGACTCACACAGAGACCCATAGACTCACATAGAGACCCATAGACCCACATAGAGACCTATAGACTCACATAGAGACACATAGACTCACTTAGAGACCCATAGACTCACACAGAGACCCATAGACTCACATAGAGACCCATAGACTCACATAGAGACCCATAGACTCACACAGAGACCCATAGACTCACATAGAGACCCATAGACTCACATAGAGACCCATAGACTCACATAGAGACCCATAGACTCACACAGAGACCCATAGACTCACATAGAGACCCATAGACTCACACAGAGACCCATAGACTCACATAGAGACCCATAGACTCACATAGAGACCCATAGACTCACATAGAGACCCATAGACTCACACAGAGACCCATAGACTCACATAGAGACCCATAGACTCACATAGAGACCCATAGACTCACACAGAGACCCATAGACTCACATAGAGACCCATAGACTCACATAGAGACCCATAGACTCACATAAAGACCCATAGACCCACATAGAGACCCATAGACTCACACAGAGACCCATAGACTCACATAGAGACCCATAGACTCACATAGAGACCCATAGACTCACACAGAGACCCATAGACTCACATAGAGACCCATAGACTCACACAGAGACCTATAGACTCACACAGAGACCCATAGACTCACATAGAGACCCATAGACCCACATAGAGACTCATAGACTCACACAGAGACCCATAGACTCACACAGAGACCCATAGACTCACACAGAGACCCATAGACTCACATAGAGACCCATAGACTCACAAAGAAACTCATAGACTCACATAGAGACCCATAGACTCACATAGAGACCCATAGACTCACATAGAGACCCATGGACTCACATAGAGACCCATAGACTCACACAGAGACCCATAGACTCACATAGAGACCCATAGACTCACATAGAGACCCATAGACTCACATAGAGACCCCATAGACTCAGATAGAGACCTATAGACTCACATAGAGACTCATAGACTCACACAGAGACCCATAGACTCACATAGAGACCTATAGACTCACACAGAGACCCATAGACTCACATAGAGACCCATAGACTCACACAGAGACCCATAGACTCACATAGAGACTCATAGACTCACATAGAGACCCATAGACTCACATAGAGACCCATAGACTCACATAGAGACTCCTAGACTCACACAGAGACCCATAGACTCACATAGAGACCCATCGACTCACATAGAGACCCATAGACTCACATAGAGACCCATAGACTCAAACAGAGACCCATCGACTCACATAGAGACCCATAGACTCACATAGAGACCCATAGACTCACTTAGAGACCCATAGACTCACATAGAGACCCATAGACTCACATAGAGACCCATAGACCCACATAGAGACCCATAGACTCACATAGAGACCCATAGACTCACACAGAGACCAATAGACTCACATAGAAACCCATAGACTCACATAGAGACCCATAGACTCACACATAGACCCATAGACTCACATAGAGACCCATAGACTCACACAGAGACCAATAGACTCACACAGAGACCCATAGACTCACATAGAGACCCATAGACTCACACAGAGACCCATAGACTCACATAGAGACCCATAGACTCACATAGAGACCCATAGACTCACATAGAGACCCATAGACTCACATAGAGACCCATAGACCCACATAGAGACCAATAGACTCACATAGAGACCCATAGACTCACATAGAGACCCATAGACTCACACAGAGACCCATAGACTCACATAGAGACCCATAGACTCACATAGAGACCCATAGACTCACACAGAGACCAATAGACTCACATAGAAACCCATAGACTCACATAGAGACCCATAGACTCACACATAGACCCATAGACTCACATAGAGACCCATAGACTCACATAGAGACCCATAGACCCACATAGAGTCATAATGAGTGAATGAGTCATAATGAGTGAATGAGTCATAATGAGTGAATGAGTCAATGAGTGAATGAGTCACAATGAGTCATAATGAGTGAATGAGTCAATGAGTGAATGAGTCACAATGAGTGAATGAGTCAATGAGTGAATGAGTCACAATGAGTGAATGAGTCAATGAGTGAATGAGTCATAATGAGTGAATGAGTCACAATGAGTGAATGAGTCACAATGAGTGAATGAGTCACAATGAGTGAATGAGTCATAATGAGTGAATGAGTCAATGAGTGAATGAGTCACAATGAGTGAATGAGTCACAATGAGTGAATGAGTCACAATGAGTGAATGAGTCATAATGAGTGAATGAGTCAATGAGTGAATGAGTCACAATGAGTGAATGAGTCACAATGAGTGAATGAGTCACAATGAGTGAATGAGTCATAATGAGTGAATGAGTCAATGAGTGAATGAGTCATAATGAGTGAATGAGTCACAATGAGTGAATGAGTCATAATGAGTGAATGAGTCATAATGAGTGAATGAGTCATAATGAGTGAATGAGTCATAATGAGTGAATGAGTCACAATGAGTGAATGAGTCACAATGAGTGAATGAGTCACAATGAGTGAATGAGTCATAATGAGTGAATGAGTCATAATGAGTGAATGAGTCATAATGAGTGAATGAGTCATAATGAGTGAATGAGTCATAATGAGTGAATGAGTCATAATGAGTGAATGAGTCACAATGAGTGAATGAGTCACAATGAGTGAATGAGTCACAATGAGTGAATGAGTCATAATGAGTGAATGAGTCATAATGAGTGAATGAGTCACAATGAGTAAATGAGTCACAATGAGTGAATGAGTCATAATGAGTGAATGAGTCACAATGAGTAAATGAGTCACAATGAGTGAATGAGTCATAATGAGTGAATGAGTCACAATGAGTAAATGAGTCACAATGAGTGAATGAGTCATAATGAGTAAATGAGTCACAATGAGTGAATGAGTCATAATGAGTGAATGAGTCATAATGAGTAAATGAGTCACAATGAGTGAATGAGTCATAATGAGTGAATGAGTCATAATGAGTGAATGAGTCACAATGAGTGAATGAGTCATAATGAGTGAATGAGTCACAATGAGTGAATGAGTCATAATGAGTAAATGAGTCACAATGAGTAAATGAGTCATAATGAGTAAATGAGTCACAATGAGTGAATGAGTCACAATGAGTGAATGAGTCATAATGAGTGAATGAGTCATAATGAGTAAATGAGTCACAATGAGTGAATGAGTCATAATGAGTGAATGAGTCATAATGAGTGAATGAGTCACAATGAGTGAATGAGTCATAATGAGTGAATGAGTCATAATGAGTGAATGAGTCACAATGAGTGAATGAGTCATAATGAGTGAATGAGTCACAATGAGTGAATGAGTCACAATGAGTGAATGAGTCACAATGAGTGAACGAGTCATAAGGAGTGAATGAGTCATAATGAGTGAATGAGTCACAATGAGTGAACGAGTCATAAGGAGTGAATGAGTCATAATGAGTGAATGAGTCACAATGAGTGAATGAGTCACAATGAGTGAATGAGTCATAATGAGTGAATGAGTCACAATGAGTGAACGAGTCATAAGGAGTGAATGAGTCATAATGAGTGAATGAGTCACAATGAGTGAATGAGTCATAATGAGTGAATGAGTCACAATGAGTGAATGAGTCACAATGAGTGAACGAGTCATAATGAGTGAATGAGTCATAATGAGTGAATGAGTCACAATGAGTGAATGAGTCATAATGAGTGAATGAGTCACAATGAGTGAATGAGTCACAATGAGTGAACGAGTCATAAGGAGTGAATGAGTCATAATGAGTGAATGAGTCACAATGAGTGAATGAGTCATAATGAGTGAATGAGTCACAATGAGTGAATGAGTCACAATGAGTGAATGAGTCATAATGAGTGAATGAGTCATAATGAGTGAATGAGTCACAATGAGTGAACGAGTCATAATGAGTGAATGAGTCATAATGAGTGAATGAGTCACAATGAGTGAATGAGTCATAATGAGTGAATGAGTCATAATGAGTGAATGAGTCATAATGAGTGAATGAGTCACAATGAGTGAATGAGTCACAATGAGTGAACGAGTCATAATGAGTGAATGAGTCATAATGAGTGAATGAGTCATAATGAGTGAATGAGTCACAATGAGTGAATGAGTCACAATGAGTGAATGAGTCACAATGAGTGAACGAGTCATAATGAGTGAATGAGTCATAATGAGTGAATGAGTCACAATGAGTGAATGAGTCACAATGAGTGAATGAGTCATAATGAGTGAATGAGTCACAATGAGTGAATGAGTCATAATGAGTGAATGAGTCACAATGAGTGAATGAGTCATAATGAGTGAATGAGTCATAATGAGTGAATGAGTCATAATGAGTGAATGAGTCATAATGAGTGAATGAGTCATAATGAGTGAATGAGTCACAATGAGTGAATGAGTCACAATGAGTGAATGAGTCACAATGAGTGAATGAGTCACAATGAGTGAATGAGTCATAATGAGTGAATGAGTCACAATGAGTGAATGAGTCATAATGAGTGAATGAGTCACAATGAGTGAATGAGTCATAATGAGTGAATGAGTCATAATGAGTGAATGAGTCATAATGAGTGAATGAGTCACAATGAGTAAATGAGTCACAATGAGTGAATGAGTCACAATGAGTGAATGAGTCACAATGAGTGAACGAGTCACAATGAGTGAATGAGTCACAATGAGTGAATGAGTCACAATGAGTGAATGAGTCATAATGAGTGAATGAGTCATAATGAGTGAATGAGTCACAATGAGTGAATGAGTCACAATGAGTGAATGAGTCACAATGAGTGAATGAGTCACAATGAGTGAATGAGTCATAATGAGTGAATGAGTCACAATGAGTGAATGAGTCACAATGAGTGAATGAGTCATAATGAGTGAATGAGTCATAATGAGTGAATGAGTCACAATGAGTGAACGAGTCACAATGAGTGAATGAGTCACAATGAGTGAATGAGTCAAAATGAGTGAATGAGTCACAATGAGTGAATGAGTCACAATGAGTGAATGAGTCATAATGAGTGAATGAGTCACAATGAGTGAATGAGTCATAATGAGTGAATGAGTCACAATGAGTGAATGAGTCACAATGAGTGAATGAGTCATAATGAGTGAATGAGTCACGATGAGTGAATGAGTCACGATGAGTGAATGAGTCACAATGAGTGAATGAGTCACAATGAGTGAATGAGACATAATGAGTGAATGAGTCACAATGAGTGAATGAGTCACAATGAGTGAATGAGTCACAATGAGTGAATGAGTCATAATGAGTGAATGAGTCACGATGAGTGAATGAGTCACGATGAGTGAATGAGTCACAATGAGTGAATGAGACATAATGAGTGAATGAGTCACAATGAGTGAATGAGTCACAATGAGTGAATGAGTCACAATGAGTGAATGAGTCATAATGAGTGAATGAGTCACGATGAGTGAATGAGTCACGATGAGTGAATGAGTCACAATGAGTGAATGAGTCATAATGAGTGAATGAGTCAATGAGTGAATGAGTCACAATGAGTGAATGAGTCATAATGAGTGAATGAGTCACGATGAGTGAATGAGTCACGATGAGTGAATGAGTCATAATGAGTGAATGAGTCACGATGAGTGAATGAGTCACAATGAGTGAATGAGTCAAAATGAGTGAATGAGTCACAATGAGTGAATGAGTCACAATGAGTGAATGAGTCATAATGAGTGAATGAGTCACAATGAGTGAATGAGTCATAATGAGTGAATGAGTCACAATGAGTGAATGAGTCATAATGAGTGAATGAGTCATAATGAGTGAATGAGTCACAATGAGTGAATGAGTCATAATGAGTGAATGAGTCACAATGAGTGAATGAGTCACAATGAGTGAATGAGTCATAATGAGTGAATGAGTCATAATGAGTGAATGAGTCACAATGAGTGAATGAGTCACAATGAGTGAATGAGTCACAATGAGTGAATGAGTCATAATGAGTGAATGAGTCATAATGAGTGAATGAGTCACAATGAGTGAATGAGTCACAATGAGTGAATGAGTCATAATGAGTGAATGAGTCATAATGAGTGAATGAGTCACAATGAGTGAATGAGTCACAATGAGTGAATGAATAACAAACAAGCAACGGGGCTGTGGGTGAAGCTCTCCACCCATCGTCACGGTGCTTCTTGCTTGCTTGCCACTTTATTAATTTTGGGTGGATCTGGAAAATAAACCCCCGGCCCCTCCCCCCTGCACCGTGAAAGCCATTAAAGCCACTTTCATTACATTTAATGTTTGCACGCGTTCCCAATCTCCCCCCAACCCTCTCACATCGCCCCCACCACCCCCCCTCCATCCCCCTCACCTCACCCCCCCCCCACCCCCTAGCTCCCCCCTCTCATCAGCCCCCCCACCCTCTGACCCCCCCCCCGCTCATCCCTCACCACCCCCCCCTCCATCCCCCTCACCTCACCCCCCCCCCCACCCCCTAGCTCCCCCCTCTCATCAGCCCCCCCATCCTCTGACCCCCCCCCCGCTCATCCCCCACCACCCCCCCCTCCATCCCCCTCACCTCACCCCCCCCCCACCCCCTAGCTCCCCCCTCTCATCAGCCCCCCCATCCTCTGACCCCCCCCCCCCGCTCATCCCCCACCACCCCCCCCTCCATCCCCCTCACCTCACCCCCCCCCACCCCCTAGCTCCCCCCTCTCATCAGCCCCCCACCCTCTGACCCCCCCCCCCGCTCATCCCCCACCACCCCCCCCTCCATCCCCCTCACCTCACCCCCCCCCACCCCCTAGCTCCCCCCTCTCATCAGCCCCCCCACCCTCTGACCCCCCCCCCCGCTCATCCCCCACTCCCCCCCCCCCCGTCCATGCCCCCCGTACGCGACTTTCTCCCAAATGTCATTGCGAATGTCGCAAAGCCCCGCGCGAGTTGCTTGTTGCTTGAAGACATCAACAACAACAACGACACCACCACCAGCAACACCACCACCAACAACACCAACAACACCAACCAAAGACAAAGACAAAGACCACCCAAATAGCCTATAACAGACTGTAGGGGCAAGTGCTGTTAGCGAGTAGCAGCACCTACGAAGGCCGGCACTGTGGCACGCGAGGGGGGGGGGGTGGTTAGCACCACGCCCGACCGCCTTTGTCTCCCCCAGTGACGACGTTTACGCACCGCACCAGCTACTCATTTTAATGCTGAGTCCACCTAGGCGATGCCCAGGCCCGGTGTCAGATCATCATCATCATCATCACTGGGTGATGGTGGCTCCGAGAGGTGGAATCGAACTCGGCTCGGCTACTCGCACAAAGATAAAAGATCCCGCCCCCCGTACAGCCTTGGCAGACTGTTGGGGCAAGGGCCGTCTCCAATGGGACATATTCCCGATGCAGCTCAATAAGCTCCCGTTCGCTTTGGAGCCCGTCGCCTGATTGATGTCTTCTCCTGAATTGAGGTCCGCTGCCTCCCACTTCCATAGATCGTTGTCAGGACACACTCAGCTACTTCCACCAGCCCAGAGAAACCTGGTTTCAAATTCGGGTTACAGCCACCGCGATTACACCTGGGGTTGGGTCTCATAGACTGGCGCGGAGAGCCATAGACTCGTGTAGGGACCCACACTCATACAGAGAACAATAGACTGACATAGAGACCCACAGACTAGCATTGAGACCCATAGACTCACGTTGAGACCCACTCTCATACAGAGAACTCTAGACTGACATAGAGACCCACAGACTAGCATTGAGACCCATAGACTCGCGTAGAGACCCACTCTCATACAGAGAACTCTAGACTGACATAGAGACCCACAGACTAGCATTGAGACCCATAGACTCACGTAGAGACCCAGACTCATACAGAGAACTACAGACTTACATAGAGACCCACAGACTAGCATTGAGACCCATAGACTCACGTAGAGACCCACACTCATACAGAGAACCATAGACTGACATAGAGACCCACAGACTAGCATTGAAACCCATAGACTCACGTAGAGACCCACACTCATACAGAGAACCATAGACTGACATAGAGACCCACAGACTAGCATTGAGACCCATAGACTCACGTAGAGACCCACACTCATACAGAGAACCATAGACTGACATAGAGACCCACAGACTAGCATTGAAACCCATAGACTCGCGTAGAGACCCACTCTCATACAGAGAACTATAGACTGACATAGAGACCCACAGACTAGCATTGAGACCCATAGACTCGTGTAGAGACCCACACTCATACAGAGAACCATAGACTTACATAGAGACACACAGACTAGCATTGAGACCCATAGCCTCACGTTGAGACCCACACTCATACAGAGAACTATAGACTGACATAGAGACCCACAGACTAGCATTGAAACCCATAGACTCGCGTAGAGACCCACTCTCATACAGAGAACCATAGACTGACATAGAGACCCACAGACTAGCATTGAGACCCATAGACTCACGTAGAGACCCACACTCATACAGAGAACCATAGACTGACATAGAGACCCACAGACTAGCATTGAAACCCATAGACTCGCGTAGAGACCCACTCTCATACAGAGAACTATAGACTGACATAGAGACCCACAGACTAGCATTGAGACCCATAGACTCGTGTAGAGACCCACACTCATACAGAGAACCATAGACTTACATAGAGACACACAGACTAGCATTGAGACCCATAGCCTCACGTTGAGACCCACACTCATACAGAGAACTATAGACTGACATAGAGACCCACAGACTAGCATTGAAACCCATAGACTCGCGTAGAGACCCACTCTCATACAGAGAACTATAGACTGACATAGAGACCCACAGACTAGCATTGAAACCCATAGACTCGCGTAGAGACCCACTCTCATACAGAGAACTATAGACTGACATAGAGACCCACAGACTAGCATTGAGACCCATAGACTCGTGTAGAGACCCACACTCATACAGAGAACCATAGACTTACATAGAGACACACAGACTAGCATTGAGACCCATAGCCTCACGTTGAGACCCACACTCATACAGAGAACTATAGACTGACATAGAGACCCACAGACTAGCATTGAAACCCATAGACTCGCGTAGAGACCCACTCTCATACAGAGAACCATAGACTGACATAGAGACCCACAGACTAGCATTGAGACCCATAGACTCGCATAGAGACCCACACTCATACAGAGACCCATAGCCTCGCGTAGGGACCCACACTCATACAGAGAACAATAGACTGACATAGAGACCCACAGACTAGCATTGAGACCCATAGACTCGCGTAGAGACCCACATTCATACAGATAACTATATACTTATATAGAGACACACAGACTAGCATTGAGACCCATATTCTCGCGTAGAGTCCCACACTCATACAGATAACTATATACTTACATAGAGACACACAGACTAGCATTGAGACCCATATTCTCGCGTAGAGACCCATACTCATACAGATAACTACATACTGACATAGAGACCCACAGACTAGCATTGAGACCCATAGACTCGCGTAGAGACCCACACTCATACAGAGACCCATAGCCTCGCGTAGGGACCCACACTCATACAGAGAACAATAGACTGACATAGAGACCCACAGACTAGCATTGAGACCCATATTCTCGCGTAGAGACCCACACTCATACAGAGACCCATAGCCTCGTGTAGGGACCCACACTCATACAGAGAACAATAGACTTACATAGAGACCCACAGACTAGCATTGAGACCCATAGCCTCGTGTAGGGACCCACACTCATACAGAGAACTATAGACTGACATAGAGACCCACAGACTAGCATTGAGACCCATAGACTCGCGTAGGGACCCACACTCATACAGATAACTATATACTTACATAGAGACACACAGACTAGCATTGAGACCCATAGACTCACGTTGAGACCCACACTCATACAGATAACTATATACTTACATAGAGACCCACAGACTAGCATTGAGACCCATAGACTCGTGTAGAGACCCACACTCATACAGATAACTATATACTTACATAGAGACACACAGACTAGCATTGAGACCCATAGCCTCGTGTAGAGACTCACACTTATACAGAGACCCATAGACTGACATAGAGACCCACAGACTGGCATTGATACCCATAGATTATCATATAGACCCACAGACTAGAATTGAGACCCATAGACTCAGGGAAAAACTCATACTCATACAGAGACCCATATACTTACACTGAGACCCATAGGCTCACATAGACACCCATCCTCATACAGAGACCCATACTCATACAGATACCTATAGATTACACAGAGACCCATAGACTGCCATGAAGAGCCATTGACTCGGCTAGAGACTCAAGTAGAGACTCACAGACTGACGTAGAGACACAAAGAGACACATAGAGACCCACAGATTGATCAAGATTGAGTAATGATGACATTGGGAGCTCAAGTCCGGTTGGCATTGTCTGCACACCAAACAAATGACCCCATCATGGAAACATTTGGTTCTGCACTTAATAGTCTAGGATTGAAGCTTTCGTGACTGCAGAAGTTATACTCGTTGTTATTTTCGGTAAAGTCACGTACGTAGAAATAAAATAAAATTCAAGTGAATAAAATTGAATTAAAAATAAAAGAAATCACATTTTAATTCATTGTTTATTTACGTAAATTTTATTTTATCTCTGCACTTAATGTTGGCCAAATTGCCACCGACAATCACGAATGCGGGTTAACCCTTGCGCGACAAGCGTCAGAGTTATCCCCTTTCGTTACTCCACGCATCTGCGTCTCTACACGACTGCAGCATCGAGAGAGAGATAAATGAAGTGATGAGCTTTCGTGATGAGAGAGAATATGATGAGATGTAGTGATGAATTTCGATTTAAAGCTTCTCTCGTGACTGCAGGGATTCATCTTCTTGGTTCTTTCGGTAAAGTCACGTAGAATGGAAATAATAAAATTATAAACATAAAACATAATAAAATAATAAAAATAAAACATAATACAACTTCGATTTAAAGCTTTCGTGACTGCAGGGATTCATCTGCTTGGTTCTTTCGGTAAAGTCACGTACAAGGGAAGTAATAAAATAATAAAAATAAAACTTAATAAAATAATTCTCACGACTTTTCGGCTACAACGCCCACCCCCTACGCATTTCCCATGAATTTGCTAAATTCCTCTTGATATGCACATTCTTTTGTTAAGGCGCTCTTCTTCCACCTCCAACCCAGCTTATATACAAGTTCCAAGCTTGGCAGTGTCTCATTCATCACCTGAAGACGGCTGCTTGCGTTGTAGCCGAAACGTCGTGAGAATTATTTAATTATGTTTAATTTTTATTATTTTATTACTTCCCTTCTACGTGATGACTTTACTGAAAGAACCAAGAAGATGATTGTGATGAAAATAAAGTGATGAGAGACAGAGAGAGAGTGATGGAGCGAGAGAGAGAGAACGCGATGAGAGAGAAAGTGATACGATGCGTGGATGAGATGAAGGGATTGCGAGATCATATGACGAGATTACTTGAGATGTAGCGATGACAGAGAGAGAGAATGCGATACATTGATGAGAGATAAAGAGGTGAGATAGAGGGATAGAGAGAGAAAGAAAGGTAACTTTTGGAAGCTTTAGAAGCATTTGTAGACGATGCAAGATGTCCAATCGGAGGATTTCGTCACCCGTGAAATCTCCGATCGTACTTATGCACGTGTGTACATTGAACTTCTTTCGCACCGTACGTGGCGATGGCCAGAGGGGGGGGGGTGGGTTGGGGGGTGGGGGAGATAGTGACAGTCGCCGTTGAGTGGAGACCCACAGCTCACGGACACGTGGCGGTGATTTTTCTGCAATATTTTTCTGTCTTTGCTTGGATTTTCTGTTTGCACTTAGTCACATATTCGTAGGTTTTTTTCGGTAAAGTCACGTAAGTAAAACATCAAAATTAATGAAAGTGAAATAAAATAAAAATCACGACGTTTCGGAGGCAACACAAGCTTCCGTCGTGATTTTTATTTTATTTTACTTTTATTAATTTTAATGTTTTACCTACGTGACTTTACCGACAAAACCTACGAATATGAATCCTTGCAAGTCACGAAAACTTCAAATCTAGAATGCACATATTCACTTTAAGATGTTTTCTTGTTCATGTTTTTGTTTTTTGTTTGTTGCGGTTGCACCCGATTCAAGAGGCGAATGGCTCACAGGGCTGTACACCGAATCAATGAACTTGAACTTGACCCAAAGCCCCAACATGGCAGACGCAGAAATATCCCCCGGGGTGCCACTGAGTACGGTGGGGAGAGCTGGTGACCCCCCCCCCCATCCTCCCTACCCCAATCACTGTCCCCCCACTCCCCCCTACCCCCCCCCTCACTCCCCCCTACCCCCCACCCCCCCACCCACCCCCTCGTGCGCCGTGCCGGCCTTCATAACGTGCTCGCTCACAGCACTTGCCCCAACAGTCTGTTACAGGCTACACGGGAGATCTTTGCCTTTATCGGCCACTCCAACCCGGTTCTGCACCCCCCACCTCCTCCCCGCCCTCCCACCGCGAGCCTCGCACATCACGTGGGACGAGGATCGCTCCGACCCCAGGGCAATGTCGAGATCAGACTCCACGTCTTCATCACCCGATCACGGGACTTGCAGAGCCTGCCTCTCTCATCTCATCTCGCTCCACTCCCCTCCCCTCCACGCTCTCTCCTGCCTCTCCCCTCTCATCTCGCTCCACTCCCCTCCACGCACTCTCCTACCTCTCCCCTCTCATCTCGCTCCACTCCCCTCCCCTCCACGCTCTCTCCTGCCTCTCCCCTCTCATCTCGCTCCACTCCCCTCCACGCACTCTCCTACCTCTCCCCTCTCATCTCGCTCCACTCCCCTCCACGCTCTCTCCTGCCTCTCCCCTCTCATCTCGCTCCACTCCCCTCCACGCACTCTCCTACCTCTCCCCTCTCATCTCACTCCACTCCACGCTCTCTCCTGCCTCTCCCCTCTCATCTCACTCCCCTCCGCGCACTCTCCTGCCTCTCCCCTCTCATCTCACTCCACTCCCCTCCCCTCCACGCTCTCTCCTGCCTCTCCCCTCTCATCTCACTCCACTCCCCTCCACACCCTCTCCTGCCTCTCCCCTCTCATCTCACTCCACTCCCCTCCACACCCTCTCCTGCCTCTCCCCTCTCATCTCACTCCACTCCCCTCCACGCTCTCTCCTGCCTCTCCCCTCTCATCTCACTCCCCTCCACGCTCTCTCCTGCCTCTCCCTCTCATCTCACTCCACTCCCCTCCACGCACTCTCCTGCCTCTCCCCTCTCATCTCGCTCCACTCCCCTCCCCTCCACGCTCTCTCCTGCCTCTCCCCTCTCATCTCGCTCCACTCCCCTCCACGCACTCTCCTACCTCTCCCCTCTCATCTCGCTCCACTCCCCTCCACGCTCTCTCCTGCCTCTCCCCTCTCATCTCGCTCCACTCCCCTCCACGCACTCTCCTACCACTCCCCTCTCATCTCACTCCACTCCACGCTCTCTCCTGCCTCTCCCCTCTCATCTCACTCCCCTCCGCGCACTCTCCTGCCTCTCCCCTCTCATCTCACTCCACTCCCCTCCCCTCCACGCTCTCTCCTGCCTCTCCCCTCTCATCTCACTCCACTCCCCTCCACACCCTCTCCTGCCTCTCCCCTCTCATCTCACTCCACTCCCCTCCACACCCTCTCCTGCCTCTCCCCTCTCATCTCACTCCACTCCCCTCCACGCTCTCTCCTGCCTCTCCCCTCTCATCTCACTCCCCTCCACGCTCTCTCCTGCCTCTCCCTCTCATCTCACTCCACTCCCCTCCACGCACTCTCCTGCCTCTCCTCTCTCATCTCACTCCACTCTCCTCCACGCACTCTCCTGACTCTCCCCTCTCATCTCACTCCACTCCCCTCCACGCACTCTCCTGCCTTTCCCTCTCATCTCACTCCACTCCCCTCCACGCTCTCTCCTGCCTCTCCCCTCTCATCTCACTCCACTCCCCTCCACGCACTCTCCTGCCTCTCCCCTCTCATCTCACTCCACTCCCCTCCACGCACTCTCCTGCCTCTCCCCTCTCATCTCACTCCACTCCCCTCCACGCACTCTCCTGCCTCTCCCCTCTCATCTCACTCCACTCCCCTCCACGCTCTCTCCTGCCTCTCCCCTCTCATCTCGCTCCACTCCCCTCCACGCACTCTCCTACCTCTCCCCTCTCATCTCACTCCACTCCACGCTCTCTCCTGCCTCTCCCCTCTCATCTCACTCCCCTCCGCGCACTCTCCTGCCTCTCCCCTCTCATCTCACTCCACTCCCCTCCCCTCCACGCTCTCTCCTGCCTCTCCCCTCTCATCTCACTCCACTCCCCTCCACACCCTCTCCTGCCTCTCCCCTCTCATCTCACTCCACTCCCCTCCACACCCTCTCCTGCCTCTCCCCTCTCATCTCACTCCACTCCCCTCCACGCTCTCTCCTGCCTCTCCCCTCTCATCTCACTCCCCTCCACGCTCTCTCCTGCCTCTCCCTCTCATCTCACTCCACTCCCCTCCACGCACTCTCCTGCCTCTCCTCTCTCATCTCACTCCACTCTCCTCCACGCTCTCTCCTGCATCTCCCCTCTCATCACACTCCACTCCCCTCCACGCACTCTCCTGCCTCTCCCCTCTCATCTCACTCCACTCCCCCCCACGCACTCTCCTGCCTCTCCCCTCTCATCTCACTCCACTCCCCCCCACGCTCTCTCCTGCCTCTCCCCTCTCATCTCACTCCACTCCCCTCCACGCTCTCTCCTGCCTCTCCCCTCTCATCTCACTCCACTCCCCTCCACGCTCTCTCCTGCCTCTCCCTCTCATCTCACTCCACTCCCCTCCACGCACTCTCCTGCCTCTCCTCTCTCATCTCACTCCACTCTCCTCCACGCTCTCTCCTGCCTCTCCCCTCTCATCACACTCCACTCCCCTCCACGCACTCTCCTGCCTCTCCCCTCTCATCTCACTCCACTCCCCCCCACGCACTCTCCTGCCTCTCCCCTCTCATCTCACTCCACTCCCCCCCACGCTCTCTCCTGCCTCTCCCCTCTCATCTCACTCCACTCCCCTCCACGCTCTCTCCTGCCTCTCCCCTCTCATCTCACTCCACTCCCCTCCACGCTCTCTCCTGCCTCATCATCATCATTGTCGTGATCGTCATAATAGTCAAAATCAGCATCCTCATCATAGTCATCATTCTCATCATCATCATCGTCGTCATCGACATAATCGTCATCATCGTAATCGTCATCATCGTCGTCATCGTCACAATCGTCGTCATCGTCACAATCGTCATCATCGTCGTCATCGTCACAATCGTCGTCATCGTCACAATCGTCATCATCGTCGTCATCGTCACAATCGTCGTCATCGACATAATCGTCATCATCGTCGTCATCGTCATCATCGTCGTCATCGACATAATCGTCATCATCGTCACAATCGTCGTCGTCATCATCATCATCATCGTCATCATCGTCATCATCGTCGTCATCGACATAATCGTCATCATCGTCACAATCGTCGTCGTCATCATCATCATCATCGTCATCATCGTCATCATCGTCGTCATCGACATAATTGTCATCATCGTCACAATCGTCGTCGTCATCATCATCGTCATCGTCGTCATCGTCATCATCGTCGCCATTGTCGTCATCGTTATCGTCACAATCGTCGTCGTCATCATCATCATCATCGTCATCATCGTCGTCATCGACATAATTGTCATCATCGTCACAATCGTCATCATCATCATCATCGTCATCGTCGTCATCGTCATCATCGTCGCCATTGTCGTCATCATCATCGTCACAATCGTCGTCGTCATCATCATCATCATCGTCATCATCGTCGTCATCGACATAATTGTCATCATCGTCACAATCGTCGTCGTCATCATCACCATCATCGTCGTCATCGTCATCATCGTCGTCGTCGTCATCATCGTCGTCATCGACATAATCGTCATCATCGTCACAATCGTCGTCGTCATCATCACCATCATCGTCGTCATCGTCATCATCGTCGTCGTCGTCATCATCATCGTCATCGTCGTCATCGTCATCATCGTCGTCATCGTCATCATCGTCACAATCGTCGTCGTCATCATCATCGTCATCGTCGTAATCGTCATCATCGTCGTCATCGTCGTCATCGTCGTCATCGTCATCATCGTCACAATCGTCGTCGTCATCATCATCGTCATCGTCGTCATCGTCATCATCGTCGTCATCGACATAATCGTCATCATCGTCGTCATCGACATAATTGTCATCATCGTCACAATCGTCGTCGTCATCATCATCGTCATCGTCGTCATCGTCATCATCATCGTCATCGTCGTCATCGTCATCATCATCGTCATCGTCGTCATCGTCATCTTCATCGTCATCGTCGTCATCGTCATCATCATCGTCATCGTCGTCATCGTCATCATCGCTGCCCATCGTCCGACTCTCTCAAGACGACTCTGCTGCCAATCGCCGCTCAATTCGCGCTGCCAGCCCCCGTTTGCGCGACAGGAATGTAATGTGGTGGGGTGGTGATTTATTCAAAATTATCAACGTGCATCGTCGTATAATTAAAACGCGTTCAGTGAAAGAAAAATTGGTGGTGGTGGTGGCGTGGGGAAGGGAAAAGAATTAGAATATCAAAGTAAGAAGTTTGTAATGAGAAATTAGCCCAGTGGGATTGAAATGCCGTGACCATAATTTTCAGAGTTTCATTTTTCCACTCTCATCTCGGCGCGAGATATATTCCTTTCTCTTTAAAGCGTTACTCAAATACACTCTGGTTCTTTCGGTAAAGTCGCGTAAGATAGAAAAAGTAATACAATAAAACGCGACGTTTCGGTCGCAACACAAGCGTCCGTATTCAGGTGAGAAAAACGATCCGCTGTTGTGGCTTTATATAGGCACGGGGGTGTCTGTGTGCTGAGTCTATGGGTTTCTGTGCGAGTCTATAGGTCTCTGTGTGAGTGTATGGGTCTTTGTGAGAGTCTATGGGTCGTTGTGCGGAGTGTATGGGTCTCTGTGTGAGTCTATGAGTCTCTATGTGAGTCTATGGGCCTCTGTGCGGAGTGTATGGGTCTCTGTGTGAGTCTATGGGTCTCTGTGTGAGTCTATGGGTCTTAGTGTGAGTCTATGGGTCTCTGTGTGAGTCTATGGATCGTTGTGCGAGTCTATGGGTTTCTGTGCGAGTCTATGGGTCTTTGTGTGAGTCTATGGGTCTCTGTGTGAGTCTTTGGGTTTCTGTGCGAGTCTATGGGTCTCTGTGCGAGTCTATGGGTCTCTATGTGAGTCTATGGGTCTCTGTGTGAGTCTATGAGTCTCTGTAGTGAGTATATGGGTGTCTGTGCGGAGTGTATGGGTCTCTGTGTGAGTCTATGGGTCTCTATGTGAGTCTATGGGTCTCTGTGTGAGTCGATGGGTCTCTGTGCAAGTCTATGGGTCTCTGTGTGAGTCTATGGGTCTCTGTGCGAGTCTATGGGTCTCTATGCGAGTCTATAGGTCTCTGTGTGAGTGTATGGCTCTCTATGTGAGTCTATGGGTCTCTGTGTGAGTCTATGGGTCTCTATGTGAGTCTGTGGGTCTCTGTGTTAGTCTATGGGTCTCTGTGTGAGTCTATGGGTCTCTGTGTGAGTCTGTGGGTCTCTGAGTGAGTCTATGGATCTCTGTGTGAGTGTATGATCTCTGTGCGAGTCTATGGGTCTATGTGATGAGTCTATGGGTCTCTGCGTGAGTCTATTAGTCTCTGTGTGAGTCTATGGGTCTATGTGATGAGTCTATTGGTATCTATGCGAATCTATGGGTCTCTGTGTGTGTCTATGGGTCTCTGTGTGAGTCTATGGATCTCTGTGCGAGTATATGGGTCTCTGTGTGAGTCTATGGGTCTCTGAGTGAGTCTATGGGTCTCTTTGTGAGTCTATGGGTCTCTGTGCGAGTATATGGGTCTCTGTGTCAGTCTATGGGTCTCTGTGTGAATCTATGGGTCTCTGTGTGAGTCTATGGGTCTCTGAGTGAGCCTATGGGTCTCTTTGTGAGTCTATGGGTCTCTGTGCGAGTCTATGGTCTCTGTGCGTGTCTATGCGTCTCTGTGTGAGTATATGGGTCTATGTGTGAGTCTATGGGTCTCTATGTGAGTCTATGGGTCTCTGTGTGAGTCTATGGGTCTCTGTGTGAGTCTATGGGTCTCTGTGTGAGTCTATTGGTCTCTGTGCGAGTCTATGGGTCTCTGTGTGAGTCTATGAGTCTATGTGATGAGTCTATTGGTATCTATGCGAGTCTATGGGTCTCTGTGTGAGTCTATGGGTCTATGTGATGAGTCTATGGTCTCTGTGTGAGTATATGGTCTCTGTGCGAGTCTATGGGTCTTTGTGTGAGTCTATGGGTCTCTGTGAGTCTATGGGTCTCTGTGATGAGTCTATGGGTTTCGTGTTAGTCTATGATCTCTGTGTGAGTCTATGGGTCTCTGTGATGAGTCTATGGTCTCTGTGTGAGTATATGGTCTCTGTGCGAGTCTATGGGTCTATGTGATGAGTCTATGGGTCCCTGTGTGAGTTTATGGGTCCCTGTGTGAGTCTATGGGTCTCTGTGCAAGTATATGGGTCCCTGTGCGAGTCTATGGGTCTATGTGATGAGTCTATGGTCTCTGTGTGAGTCTATGGGTTTCTGTGCGAGTCTATGGATCTCTATGTGAGTCTATGGATCTCTATGTGAGTCTATGGGTCTCTGTGTGAGTCTATGGTTCTCTGTGTGAGTATATGGGTCTCTGTGCGAGTCTATGGGTCTCTGTGTGAGTCTATGGTCTCTGTGTGAGTCTATGGTTCTCTGTGTGAGTCTATGGGTCTCTGTGTGAGTCTATGGTCTCTTTGCGAGTCTATGGGTCTATGTGATGAGTCTATGGGTCCCTGTGTGAGTCTATGGGTCCCTGTGTGAGTCTATGGGTCTATGTGACGAGTCTATGGTCTCTGTGTGAGTCTATGGGTCTCTGTGTGAGTCTATGGGTCTCTGTGTGAGTCTATGGTCTCTTTGCGAGTCTATGGGTCTATGTGATGAGTCTATGGGTCCCTGTGTGAGTCTATGGGTCTCTGTGTGAGTCTATGGGTCTCTGTGTGAGTATATGGGTCTTTGTGTGAGTCTATGGGTTTCGTGTGAGTCTATGGGTCCCTGTGTGAGTCTATGGGTCTCTGTGTGAGTCTATGGGTCTCTATGTGAGTCTGTGGGTCTCTCTGTTAGTCTATGGGTCTCTGTGTGAGTCTATGGGTCTCTGTGTGAGTCTGTGGGTCTCTGAGTGAGTCTATGGATCTCTGTGTGAGTGTATGATCTCTGTGCGAGTCTATGGGTCTATGTGATGAGTCTATGGGTCTCTGCGTGAGTCTATTAGTCTCTGTGTGAGTCTATGGGTCTATCTGATGAGTCTATTGGTATCTATGCGAATCTATGGGTCTCTGTGTGTGTCTATGGGTCTCTGTGTGAGTCTATGGATCTCTGTGCGAGTATATGGGTCTCTGTGTGAGTCTATGGGTCTCTGAGTGAGTCTATGGGTCTCTTTGTGAGTCTATGGGTCTCTGTGCGAGTATATGGGTCTCTGTGTCAGTCTATGGGTCTCTGTGTGAATCTATGGGTCTCTGTGTGAGTCTATGGGTCTCTGAGTGAGCCTATGGGTCTCTTTGTGAGTCTATGGGTCTCTGTGCGAGTCTATGGTCTCTGTGCGTGTCTATGCGTCTCTGTGTGAGTATATGGGTCTATGTGTGAGTCTATGGGTCTCTGTGTGAGTCTATGGGTCTCTGTGTGAGTCTATGGGTCTCTGTGTGAGTCTATTGGTCTCTGTGCGAGTCTATGGGTCTCTGTGTGAGTCTATGAGTCTATGTGATGAGTCTATTGGTATCTATGCGAGTCTATGGGTCTCTGTGTGAGTCTATGGGTCTATGTGATGAGTCTATGGGTCTATGTGATGAGTCTATGGGTCTCTGTGTGAATCTATGGGTGTCTGTGTGAGTCTGTGGGTCTCTGTGTGAGTCTATGGGTCTCTGTGTGAGTCTATGGGTCTCTGTGTGAGTATATGGGTCTCTGTGTGTGTATATGGGTCTCTGTGTGAATCTCTGGGTCTCTGTGTGAGTCTATGGGTCTCTGTGTGAGTCTATGGGTCTCTGTGTGAGTGCATGGGTCTCTGTGTGAGTGTATGGGTCTCTATGTGAGTCTATGGTTCTCTGTGTGAGTATATGGGTCTCTGGGTGAGTCTATGGGTCTCTGTGTGAGTCTATGGTTCTCTGTGAGTCTATGGGTCTTTGTGTGAGTCTATGGGTCTCTGTGAGTCTATGGGTCTCTGTGATGAGTCTATGGGTTTCGTGTTAGTCTATGATCTCTGTGTGAGTCTATGGGTCTCTGTGATGAGTCTATGGTCTCTGTGTGAGTATATGGTCTCTGTGCGAGTCTATGGGTCTATGTGATGAGTCTATGGGTCCCTGTGTGAGTTTATGGGTCCCTGTGTGAGTCTATGGGTCTCTGTGCAAGTATATGGGTCCCTGTGCGAGTCTATGGGTCTATGTGATGAGTCTATGGTCTCTGTGTGAGTCTATGGGTTTCGTGTTAGTCTATGATCTCTGTGTGAGTCTATGGGTCTCTGTGATGAGTCTATGGTCTCTGTGTGAGTATATGGTCTCTGTGCGAGTCTATGGGTCTATGTGATGAGTCTATGGGTCCCTGTGTGAGTTTATGGGTCCCTGTGTGAGTCTATGGGTCTCTGTGCAAGTATATGGGTCCCTGTGCGAGTCTATGGGTCTATGTGATGAGTCTATGGTCTCTGTGTGAGTCTATGGGTTTCTGTGCGAGTCTATGGATCTCTATGTGAGTCTATGGATCTCTATGTGAGTCTATGGGTCTCTGTGTGAGTCTATGGTTCTCTGTGTGAGTATATGGGTCTCTGTGCGAGTCTATGGGTCTCTGTGTGAGTCTATGGTCTCTGTGTGAGTCTATGGTTCTCTGTGTGAGTCTATGGGTCTCTGTGTGAGTCTATGGTCTCTTTGCGAGTCTATGGGTCTATGTGATGAGTCTATGGGTCCCTGTGTGAGTCTATGGGTCCCTGTGTGAGTCTATGGGTCTATGTGACGAGTCTATGGTCTCTGTGTGAGTCTATGGGTCTCTGTGTGAGTCTATGGGTCTCTGTGTGAGTCTATGGTCTCTTTGCGAGTCTATGGGTCTATGTGATGAGTCTATGGGTCCCTGTGTGAGTCTATGGGTCTCTGTGTGAGTCTATGGGTCTCTGTGTGAGTATATGGGTCTTTGTGTGAGTCTATGGGTTTCGTGTGAGTCTATGGGTCCCTGTGTGAGTCTATGGGTCTCTGTGTGAGTCTATGGGTCTCTATGTGAGTCTGTGGGTCTCTCTGTTAGTCTATGGGTCTCTGTGTGAGTCTATGGGTCTCTGTGTGAGTCTGTGGGTCTCTGAGTGAGTCTATGGATCTCTGTGTGAGTGTATGATCTCTGTGCGAGTCTATGGGTCTATGTGATGAGTCTATGGGTCTCTGCGTGAGTCTATTAGTCTCTGTGTGAGTCTATGGGTCTATCTGATGAGTCTATTGGTATCTATGCGAATCTATGGGTCTCTGTGTGTGTCTATGGGTCTCTGTGTGAGTCTATGGATCTCTGTGCGAGTATATGGGTCTCTGTGTGAGTCTATGGGTCTCTGAGTGAGTCTATGGGTCTCTTTGTGAGTCTATGGGTCTCTGTGCGAGTATATGGGTCTCTGTGTCAGTCTATGGGTCTCTGTGTGAATCTATGGGTCTCTGTGTGAGTCTATGGGTCTCTGAGTGAGCCTATGGGTCTCTTTGTGAGTCTATGGGTCTCTGTGCGAGTCTATGGTCTCTGTGCGTGTCTATGCGTCTCTGTGTGAGTATATGGGTCTATGTGTGAGTCTATGGGTCTCTGTGTGAGTCTATGGGTCTCTGTGTGAGTCTATGGGTCTCTGTGTGAGTCTATTGGTCTCTGTGCGAGTCTATGGGTCTCTGTGTGAGTCTATGAGTCTATGTGATGAGTCTATTGGTATCTATGCGAGTCTATGGGTCTCTGTGTGAGTCTATGGGTCTATGTGATGAGTCTATGGGTCTATGTGATGAGTCTATGGGTCTCTGTGTGAATCTATGGGTGTCTGTGTGAGTCTGTGGGTCTCTGTGTGAGTCTATGGGTCTCTGTGTGAGTCTATGGGTCTCTGTGTGAGTATATGGGTCTCTGTGTGTGTATATGGGTCTCTGTGTGAATCTCTGGGTCTCTGTGTGAGTCTATGGGTCTCTGTGTGAGTCTATGGGTCTCTGTGTGAGTGCATGGGTCTCTGTGTGAGTGTATGGGTCTCTATGTGAGTCTATGGTTCTCTGTGTGAGTATATGGGTCTCTGGGTGAGTCTATGGGTCTCTGTGTGAGTCTATGGTTCTCTGTGAGTCTATGGGTCTTTGTGTGAGTCTATGGGTCTCTGTGAGTCTATGGGTCTCTGTGATGAGTCTATGGGTTTCGTGTTAGTCTATGATCTCTGTGTGAGTCTATGGGTCTCTGTGATGAGTCTATGGTCTCTGTGTGAGTATATGGTCTCTGTGCGAGTCTATGGGTCTATGTGATGAGTCTATGGGTCCCTGTGTGAGTTTATGGGTCCCTGTGTGAGTCTATGGGTCTCTGTGCAAGTATATGGGTCCCTGTGCGAGTCTATGGGTCTATGTGATGAGTCTATGGTCTCTGTGTGAGTCTATGGGTTTCTGTGCGAGTCTATGGATCTCTATGTGAGTCTATGGATCTCTATGTGAGTCTATGGGTCTCTGTGTGAGTCTATGGTTCTCTGTGTGAGTATATGGGTCTCTGTGCGAGTCTATGGGTCTCTGTGTGAGTCTATGGTCTCTGTGTGAGTCTATGGTTCTCTGTGTGAGTCTATGGGTCTCTGTGTGAGTCTATGGTCTCTTTGCGAGTCTATGGGTCTATGTGATGAGTCTATGGGTCCCTGTGTGAGTCTATGGGTCCCTGTGTGAGTCTATGGGTCTATGTGACGAGTCTATGGTCTCTGTGTGAGTCTATGGGTCTCTGTGTGAGTCTATGGGTCTCTGTGTGAGTCTATGGTCTCTTTGCGAGTCTATGGGTCTATGTGATGAGTCTATGGGTCCCTGTGTGAGTCTATGGGTCTCTGTGTGAGTCTATGGGTCTCTGTGTGAGTATATGGGTCTTTGTGTGAGTCTATGGGTTTCGTGTGAGTCTATGGGTCCCTGTGTGAGTCTATGGGTCTCTGTGTGAGTCTATGGGTCTCTATGTGAGTCTGTGGGTCTCTGTGTTAGTCTATGGGTCTCTGTGTGAGTCTATGGGTCTCTGTGTGAGTCTGTGGGTCTCTGAGTGAGTCTATGGATCTCTGTGTGAGTGTATGATCTCTGTGCGAGTCTATGGGTCTATGTGATGAGTCTATGGGTCTCTGCGTGAGTCTATTAGTCTCTGTGTGAGTCTATGGGTCTATGTGATGAGTCTATTGGTATCTATGCGAATCTATGGGTCTCTGTGTGTGTCTATGGGTCTCTGTGTGAGTCTATGGATCTCTGTGCGAGTATATGGGTCTCTGTGTGAGTCTATGGGTCTCTGAGTGAGTCTATGGGTCTCTTTGTGAGTGTATGGGTCTCTGTGCGAGTATATGGGTCTCTGTGTCAGTCTATGGGTCTCTGTGTGAATCTATGGGTCTCTGTGTGAGTCTATGGGTCTCTGAGTGAGCCTATGGGTCTCTTTGTGAGTCTATGGGTCTCTGTGCGAGTCTATGGTCTCTGTGCGTGTCTATGCGTCTCTGTGTGAGTATATGGGTCTATGTGTGAGTCTATGGGTCTCTGTGTGAGTCTATGGGTCTCTGTGTGAGTCTATGGGTCTCTGTGTGAGTCTATTGGTCTCTGTGCGAGTCTATGGGTCTCTGTGTGAGTCTATGAGTCTATGTGATGAGTCTATTGGTATCTATGCGAGTCTATGGGTATCTGTGTGAGTCTATGGGTCTATGTGATGAGTCTATGGGTCTATGTGATGAGTCTATGGGTCTCTGTGTGAATCTATGGGTGTCTGTGTGAGTCTGTGGGTCTCTGTGTGAGTCTATGGGTCTCTGTGTGAGTCTATGGGTCTCTGTGTGAGTATATGGGTCTCTGTGTGAGTATATGGGTCTCTGTGTGAATCTCTGGGTTTCTGTGTGAGTCTATGGGTCTCTGTGTGAGTCTATGGGTCTCTGTGTGAGTGCATGGGTCTCTGTGTGAGTGTATGGGTCTCTATGTGAGTCTATGGTTCTCTGTGTGAGTATATGGGTCTCTGGGTGAGTCTATGGGTCTCTGTGTGAGTCTATGGTTCTCTGTGAGTCTATGGGTCTTTGTGTGAGTCTATGGGTCTCTGTGAGTCTATGGGTCTCTGTGATGAGTCTATGGGTTTCGTGTTAGTCTATGATCTCTGTGTGAGTCTATGGGTCTCTGTGATGAGTCTATGGTCTCTGTGTGAGTATATGGTCTCTGTGCGAGTCTATGGGTCTATGTGATGAGTCTATGGGTCCCTGTGTGAGTTTATGGGTCCCTGTGTGAGTCTATGGGTCTCTGTGCAAGTATATGGGTCCCTGTGCGAGTCTATGGGTCTATGTGATGAGTCTATGGTCTCTGTGTGAGTCTATGGGTTTCTGTGCGAGTCTATGGATCTCTATGTGAGTCTATGGATCTCTATGTGAGTCTATGGGTCTCTGTGTGAGTCTATGGTTCTCTGTGTGAGTATATGGGTCTCTGTGCGAGTCTATGGGTCTCTGTGTGAGTCTATGGTCTCTGTGTGAGTCTATGGTTCTCTGTGTGAGTCTATGGGTCTCTGTGTGAGTCTATGGTCTCTTTGCGAGTCTATGGGTCTATGTGATGAGTCTATGGGTCCCTGTGTGAGTCTATGGGTCCCTGTGTGAGTCTATGGGTCTATGTGACGAGTCTATGGTCTCTGTGTGAGTCTATGGGTCTCTGTGTGAGTCTATGGGTCTCTGTGTGAGTCTATGGTCTCTTTGCGAGTCTATGGGTCTATGTGATGAGTCTATGGGTCCCTGTGTGAGTCTATGGGTCTCTGTGTGAGTCTATGGGTCTCTGTGTGAGTATATGGGTCTTTGTGTGAGTCTATGGGTTTCGTGTGAGTCTATGGGTCCCTGTGTGAGTCTATGGGTCTCTGTGTGAGTCTATGGGTCTCTGTGTGAGTCTATGGTTCTCTGTGAGTCTATGGGTCTTTGTGTGAGTCTATGGGTCTCTGTGAGTCTATGGGTCTCTGTGATGAGTCTATGGGTTTCGTGTTAGTCTATGATCTCTGTGTGAGTCTATGGGTCTCTGTGATGAGTCTATGGTCTCTGTGTGAGTATATGGTCTCTGTGCGAGTCTATGGGTCTATGTGATGAGTCTATGGGTCCCTGTGTGAGTGTATGGGTCCCTGTGTGAGTCTATGGGTCTCTGTGCAAGTATATGGGTCCCTGTGCGAGTCTATGGGTCTATGTGATGAGTCTATGGTCTCTGTGTGAGTCTATGGGTTTCTGTGCGAGTCTATGGATCTCTATGTGAGTCTATGGATCTCTATGTGAGTCTATGGGTCTCTGTGTGAGTCTATGGTTCTCTGTGTGAGTATATGGGTCTCTGTGCGAGTCTATGGGTCTCTGTGTGAGTCTATGGTCTCTGTGTGAGTCTATGGTTCTCTGTGTGAGTCTATGGGTCTCTGTGTGAGTCTATGGTCTCTTTGCGAGTCTATGGGTCTATGTGATGAGTCTATGGGTCCCTGTGTGAGTCTATGGGTCCCTGTGTGAGTCTATGGGTCTATGTGACGAGTCTATGGTCTCTGTGTGAGTCTATGGGTCTCTGTGTGAGTCTATGGGTCTCTGTGTGAGTCTATGGTCTCTTTGCGAGTCTATGGGTCTATGTGATGAGTCTATGGGTCCCTGTGTGAGTCTATGGGTCTCTGTGTGAGTCTATGGGTCTCTGTGTGAGTATATGGGTCTTTGTGTGAGTCTATGGGTTTCGTGTGAGTCTATGGGTCCCTGTGTGAGTCTATGGGTCTCTGTGTGAGTCTATGGGTCTCTATGTGAGTCTGTGGGTCTCTGTGTTAGTCTATGGGTCTCTGTGTGAGTCTATGGGTCTCTGTGTGAGTCTGTGGGTCTCTGAGTGAGTCTATGGATCTCTGTGTGAGTGTATGATCTCTGTGCGAGTCTATGGGTCTATGTGATGAGTCTATGGGTCTCTGCGTGAGTCTATTAGTCTCTGTGTGAGTCTATGGGTCTATGTGATGAGTCTATTGGTATCTATGCGAATCTATGGGTCTCTGTGTGTGTCTATGGGTCTCTGTGTGAGTCTATGGATCTCTGTGCGAGTATATGGGTCTCTGTGTGAGTCTATGGGTCTCTGAGTGAGTCTATGGGTCTCTTTGTGAGTCTATGGGTCTCTGTGCGAGTATATGGGTCTCTGTGTCAGTCTATGGGTCTCTGTGTGAATCTATGGGTCTCTGTGTGAGTCTATGGGTCTCTGAGTGAGCCTATGGGTCTCTTTGTGAGTCTATGGGTCTCTGTGCGAGTCTATGGTCTCTGTGCGTGTCTATGCGTCTCTGTGTGAGTATATGGGTCTATGTGTGAGTCTATGGGTCTCTGTGTGAGTCTATGGGTCTCTGTGTGAGTCTATGGGTCCCTGTGTGAGTCTATGGGTCTATGTGACGAGTCTATGGTCTCTGTGTGAGTCTATGGGTCTCTGTGTGAGTCTATGGGTCTCTGTGTGAGTCTATGGTCTCTTTGCGAGTCTATGGGTCTATGTGATGAGTCTATGGGTCCCTGTGTGAGTCTATGGGTCTCTGTGTGAGTCTATGGGTCTCTGTGTGAGTATATGGGTCTTTGTGTGAGTCTATGGGTTTCGTGTGAGTCTATGGGTCCCTGTGTGAGTCTATGGGTCTCTGTGTGAGTCTATGGGTCTCTATGTGAGTCTGTGGGTCTCTGTGTTAGTCTATGGGTCTCTGTGTGAGTCTATGGGTCTCTGTGTGAGTCTGTGGGTCTCTGAGTGAGTCTATGGATCTCTGTGTGAGTGTATGATCTCTGTGCGAGTCTATGGGTCTATGTGATGAGTCTATGGGTCTCTGCGTGAGTCTATTAGTCTCTGTGTGAGTCTATGGGTCTATGTGATGAGTCTATTGGTATCTATGCGAATCTATGGGTCTCTGTGTGTGTCTATGGGTCTCTGTGTGAGTCTATGGATCTCTGTGCGAGTATATGGGTCTCTGTGTGAGTCTATGGGTCTCTGAGTGAGTCTATGGGTCTCTTTGTGAGTCTATGGGTCTCTGTGCGAGTATATGGGTCTCTGTGTCAGTCTATGGGTCTCTGTGTGAATTTATGGGTCTCTGTGTGAGTCTATGGGTCTCTGAGTGAGCCTATGGGTCTCTTTGTGAGTCTATGGGTCTCTGTGCGAGTCTATGGTCTCTGTGCGTGTCTATGCGTCTCTGTGTGAGTATATGGGTCTATGTGTGAGTCTATGGGTCTCTGTGTGAGTCTATGGGTCTCTGTGTGAGTCTATGGGTCTCTGTGTGAGTCTATTGGTCTCTGTGCGAGTCTATGGGTCTCTGTGTGAGTCTATGAGTCTATGTGATGAGTCTATTGGTATCTATGCGAGTCTATGGGTCTCTGTGTGAGTCTATGGGTCTATGTGATGAGTCTATGGGTCTATGTGATGAGTCTATGGGTCTCTGTGTGAATCTATGGGTGTCTGTGTGAGTCTGTGGGTCTCTGTGTGAGTCTATGGGTCTCTGTGTGAGTCTATGGGTCTCTGTGTGAGTATATGGGTCTCTGTGTGAGTATATGGGTCTCTGTGTGAATCTCTGGGTTTCTGTGTGAGTCTATGGGTCTCTGTGTGAGTCTATGGGTCTCTGTGTGAGTGCATGGGTCTCTATGTGAGTGTATGGGTCTCTATGTGAGTCTATGGTTCTCTGTGTGAGTATATGGGTCTCTGGGTGAGTCTATGGGTCTCTGTGTGAGTCTATGGTTATCTGTGAGTCTATGGGTCTTTGTGTGAGTCTATGGGTCTCTGTGAGTCTATGGGTCTCTGTGATGAGTCTATGGGTTTCGTGTTAGTCTATGATCTCTGTGTGAGTCTATGGGTCTCTGTGATGAGTCTATGGTCTCTGTGTGAGTATATGGTCTCTGTGCGAGTCTATGGGTCTATGTGATGAGTCTATGGGTCCCTGTGTGAGTTTATGGGTCCCTGTGTGAGTCTATGGGTCTTTGTGTGAGTCTATGGGTCTCTGTGAGTCTATGGGTCTCTGTGATGAGTCTATGGGTTTCGTGTTAGTCTATGATCTCTGTGTGAGTCTATGGGTCTCTGTGATGAGTCTATGGTCTCTGTGTGAGTATATGGTCTCTGTGCGAGTCTATGGGTCTATGTGATGAGTCTATGGGTCCCTGTGTGAGTTTATGGGTCCCTGTGTGAGTCTATGGGTCTCTGTGCAAGTATATGGGTCCCTGTGCGAGTCTATGGGTCTATGTGATGAGTCTATGGTCTCTGTGTGAGTCTATGGGTTTCTGTGCGAGTCTATGGATCTCTATGTGAGTCTATGGATCTCTATGTGAGTCTATGGGTCTCTGTGTGAGTCTATGGTTCTCTGTGTGAGTATATGGGTCTCTGTGCGAGTCTATGGGTCTCTGTGTGAGTCTATGGTCTCTGTGTGAGTCTATGGTTCTCTGTGTGAGTCTATGGGTCTCTGTGTGAGTCTATGGGTCTCTGTGTGAGTCTATGGTCTCTTTGCGAGTCTATGGGTCTATGTGATGAGTCTATGGGTCCCTGTGTGAGTCTATGGGTCCCTGTGTGAGTCTATGGGTCTATGTGACGAGTCTATGGTCTCTGTGTGAGTCTATGGGTCTCTGTGTGAGTCTATGGGTCTCTGTGTGAGTCTATGGTCTCTTTGCGAGTCTATGGGTCTATGTGATGAGTCTATGGGTCCCTGTGTGAGTCTATGGGTCTCTGTGTGAGTCTATGGGTCTCTGTGTGAGTATATGGGTCTTTGTGTGAGTCTATGGGTTTCGTGTGAGTCTATGGGTCCCTGTGTGAGTCTATGGGTCTCTGTGTGAGTCTATGGGTCTCTATGTGAGTCTGTGGGTCTCTGTGTTAGTCTATGGGTCTCTGTGTGAGTCTATGGGTCTCTGTGTGAGTCTGTGGGTCTCTGAGTGAGTCTATGGATCTCTGTGTGAGTGTATGATCTCTGTGCGAGTCTATGGGTCTATGTGATGAGTCTATGGGTCTCTGCGTGAGTCTATTAGTCTCTGTGTGAGTCTATGGGTCTATGTGATGAGTCTATTGGTATCTATGCGAATCTATGGGTCTCTGTGTGTGTCTATGGGTCTCTGTGTGAGTCTATGGATCTCTGTGCGAGTATATGGGTCTCTGTGTGAGTCTATGGGTCTGTGAGTGAGTCTATGGGTCTCTTTGTGAGTCTATGGGTCTCTGTGCGAGTATATGGGTCTCTGTGTCAGTCTATGGGTCTCTGTGTGAATCTATGGGTCTCTGTGTGAGTCTATGGGTCTCTGTGTGAGCCTATGGGTCTCTTTGTGAGTCTATGGGTCTCTGTGCGAGTCTATGGTCTCTGTGCGTGTCTATGCGTCTCTGTGTGAGTATATGGGTCTATGTGTGAGTCTATGGGTCTCTGTGTGAGTCTATGGGTCTCTGTGTGAGTCTATGGGTCTCTGTGTGAGTCTATTGGTCTCTGTGCGAGTCTATGGGTCTCTGTGTGAGTCTATGAGTCTATGTGATGAGTCTATTGGTATCTATGCGAGTCTATGGGTCTCTGTGTGAGTCTATGGGTCTATGTGATGAGTCTATGGGTCTATGTGATGAGTCTATGGGTCTCTGTGTGAATCTATGGGTGTCTGTGTGAGTCTGTGGGTCTCTGTGTGAGTCTATGGGTCTCTGTGTGAGTATATGGGTCTCTGTGTGAGTATATGGGTCTCTGTGTGAATCTCTGGGTTTCTGTGTGAGTCTATGGGTCTCTGTGTGAGTCTATGGGTCTCTGTGTGAGTGCATGGGTCTCTGTGTGAGTGTATGGGTCTCTATGTGAGTCTATGGTTCTCTGTGTGAGTATATGGGTCTCTGGGTGAGTCTATGGGTCTCTGTGTGAGTCTATGGTTCTCTGTGAGTCTATGGGTCTTTGTGTGAGTCTATGGGTCTCTGTGAGTCTATGGGTCTCTGTGATGAGTCTATGGGTTTCGTGTTAGTCTATGATCTCTGTGTGAGTCTATGGGTCTCTGTGATGAGTCTATGGTCTCTGTGTGAGTATATGGTCTCTGTGCGAGTCTATGGGTCTATGTGATGAGTCTATGGGTCCCTGTGTGAGTTTATGGGTCCCTGTGTGAGTCTATGGGTCTCTGTGCAAGTATATGGGTCCCTGTGCGAGTTTATGGGTCTATGTGATGAGTCTATGGTCTCTGTGTGAGTCTATGGGTTTCTGTGCGAGTCTATGGATCTCTATGTGAGTCTATGGATCTCTATGTGAGTCTATGGGTCTCTGTGTGAGTCTATGGTTCTCTGTGTGAGTATATGGGTCTCTGTGCGAGTCTATGGGTCTCTGTGTGAGTCTATGGTCTCTGTGTGAGTCTATGGTTCTCTGTGTGAGTCTATGGGTCTCTGTGTGAGTCTATGGTCTCTTTGCGAGTCTATGGGTCTATGTGATGAGTCTATGGGTCCCTGTGTGAGTCTATGGGTCCCTGTGTGAGTCTATGGGTCTATGTGACGAGTCTATGGTCTCTGTGTGAGTCTATGGGTCTCTGTGTGAGTCTATGGGTCTCTGTGTGAGTCTATGGTCTCTTTGCGAGTCTATGGGTCTATGTGATGAGTCTATGGGTCCCTGTGTGAGTATATGGGTCTTTGTGTGAGTCTATGGGTTTCGTGTGAGTCTATGGGTCTATGTGTGAGTCTATGGGTCTTTGTGTGGGTCTATGGGTCTCTGTGTGAGTTTATGGGTCTCTGTGTGAGTCTATGGGTCTCTGTGTGAGTCTATGGGTCTCTGTGCGAGTATATGGGTCTCTGTGTGAGTTTATGGGTCTCTGTGTGAGTCTATGGGTCTATGTGTGAGTCTATGGGTCCCTGTGTGAGTCTATGGGTCTCTGTGTGAGTCTATGGGTCTCTGTGTGAGTTTATGGGTCTCTGTGTGAGTCTATGGGTCTCTGTGCGAGTCTATGTTTGTGGCCTGCAGGGACGGGTGGTGCTGGTGAAATATGTGGAGGTCCACAGAAACCCATAGACTCATCGCACAGACAGCCCCGTGCCTATATAAAGCCACAACTTCAGATCGTTTTTCTCACCTGAAGACGGACGCTTGTGTGGTGACCGAAACGTCGTGACTTGCTTCTATTACTTTTTCTACCCACGTGACTTGCCGAAAGAACCAGGGAGTATTGATTCGTGCAGTCACGAACGCTTGAAATCGAGACTGTTACTCAAATCCGGCGCGGTTTTTCTCTTTCTGTCTTTCTCTGTGGCACATTAAAATCGATGGACGTGGCTCTGTGTAAGCTATTGTGTAACTTTGTGTAGGCTTTGTGTAACTTTGTGTAGGCTTTGTGTAACTTTGTGTAGGCTTTGTGTAACTTTGTGTAAGATCCGATTAAGCGTTGTGTAACTGTGTGTACTTTTGTGCAAGTGTTGTGTAACTTTGTGTAAGCTTTGTGTAACTTTGTGTAAGCTATTGTGTAACTTTGTGTAAGATCCGATTAAGCGTTGTGTAACTGTGTGTACTTTTGTGCAAGTGTTGTGTAACTTTGTGTAGGCTTTGTGTAACTTTGTGTAAGCTATTGTGTAACTTTGTGTAAGATCCGATTAAGCGTTGTGTAACTCTGTGTACTTTTGTGCAAGTGTTGTGTAACTTTGTGTAAGCTTTGTGTAACTTTGTGTAAGATCCGATTAAGCGTTGTGTAACTCTGTGTACTTTTGTGCAAGTGTTGTATAACTTTGTGTAAGCTTTGTGTAACTCTGTGTAAGATCCGATTAAGCGTTGTGTAACTCTGTGTACTTTTGTGCAAGTGTTGTATAACTTTGTGTAGGCTTTGTGTAACTTTGTGTAAGATCCGAGTAAGCTCTGTGTAACTGTGTGTACCTTTGTGTAAGTGGTGTGTAACTTTGTGCAAGCTTTGTGTAACTCTGTGCACTTTTTGTGTAGGCGTTGTGTAAATTTGTGTGCCTTTATGTATGCTCTGTGTATATTTGTGTAGTGTTGTGTAAGCTTTGTGTATGCTTTGCGTAACGCTATGCAACTTCGTGTAAGGTTTGCATAGCTTTGTGTAGTGTTGTGTAAGCGTTGAGTATGCTTTGTGTAACGTTGTGTAAATTTGTGTTACGTTGTGTAAGTTTTGTGTATAATTGTGTAGTGTTGTGTAAGCTTTGTGTATTAACCAGTTAAACACGTAGATTTTCGCCAACTATATCATCCATAATACACGTTCACAAGTGACGTCATCGCATCTATTCCCTCCATCTAACAGATACATTTTGCAATGCATCATGGACTGCATTAACCAGTTAAACACGTGGGTTTTCGCCAACTATATCATCCATAATACACGTTCACAAGTGACGTCATCACATCTATCCCTCCATCTAACAGATACATTTTGCAATGCATCATGGACTGCATTAACCAGTAAACACGTGGGTTTTCGCCAACTATATCATCCATAATGCAGTTTCACAAGTGACGTCATCACACCCATCCCCCATCAAACAGATACATTTTGCAATGCATCATGGACTGCATTAACCAGTTAAACACGTGGGTTTTCGCCAACTATATCAACCATAATACACGTTCACAAGTGACGTCATCACATCTATCCCTCCATCTAACAGATACATTTAGCAATGCATCATGGACTACATTAACCAGTAAACACGTGGGTTTTCGCCAACTATATCATCCATAATACACGTTCACAAGTGACGTCATCACATCTACGCCTCCATTTAAGGAACGAAGCAGTTGGATGCCTCCACAAATCTGACCGTCGCCTGATGAAGCTGCTTGTAATTACTGGCGAAACGTCGCGGTGCCCAGATTGTAAATGTTCGATTTGCTCTCCAACACACAACCGGTTAGTGCTGTGCTCGTAACGAATTGGCCACGTTCATCTTCTTGCTTCTTTCGGTAAAGTCACGTAGAAGGGAAATAATAAAATAATAAAAATAAAACATAATAAAATCATTCTCACGACGTTTCGGCCACAACGCAAGCAGCCGTCCTCAGGTTGAAGAACAGGTCTGTAACATTCAGACTCTGTCTTCTCGACAGACCTGTTCTTCGCCTGAGGACGGCTGCTTGCGTTGTGAGAGAGAGGCTCGAAAAATACAGCAGGCTTCTGGCGTAGGGATCGAACCCACGGCCTCCTGTACACCAGGCGAGGTAGTTAACATCTCACCACGAGGAGAGAGAGAGAGACACGCAAACTCCAAATATACAGCAGCAGCAGGCGTTAGGGGTAGGGATCGAACCCACGGCCTCATGTACACCAGGCGAGGGAGTTAACATCTCCTAGCCACCGTGATGATGATGAGAGACACGCAAACTCCAAATATAGAGTGGGCATCGTCAGGGTCGGGATCGAACCCACGGCTTCCTGTATACCAGGTGAGGCAGTTAACATCTCACCACTGAGAGAGAGAGTGAGACACGCAAACTACAAACACACAGCAGGTATCAGGGTCGAGATCAAACCGCGAGCTCCTGTACACTCGGCGAGTTAGCACCGTGAATGTCACGAGGTGCTCCGACGACGATCGACTAGGAGGTTGTGACCGGCCCCCGTGCCCCGTAACTGGACATCTGTGACTTTTTTTTTAGCTTCGCAGCTCACAGAATTCCTCCTGCCCTCCAGTCTCAATAAAGATTCTGATCCTCCCCCCTCCCTCCCCCCTCCTCCCTCCTCCTCCCTCCTCGCCCCCCTTCTTCTACTCCTCCCTCCTCATCCTCCCTCCTCCCTCCTCCTCCCCCCTCCTCCCTCCCTCATCCCTCCTCCTCCCCCCTCCTCCCCCCTCCTCCCTCCCTCATCCCTCCTCCTCCTCCTCCTCCCCCCTCCTCCCTCCCTCATCCCTCCTCCTCCTCCCTCCTCCCCCCCTCCTCCTCCTCCCCTTCCCTCCTCCTCCTCCTCCTCCTCCCTCCTCCCCCCTCCTCCTCCTCCCCTTCCCTCCTCCTCCTCCCTCCCTCCTCGTCCTCCTCCTCCTCCCTCCCTCATCCATCCTCCTCCTCCCCCTCTTCCCTCCCTCATCCCTCCTCCTCCTCCCCCTCCCTCCCTCATCCCTCCTCCTCCTCCCCCCTCCCCCCTCCTCCCTCCCCACCCTCCCTCCTCCTCCTCCTCCCTCCCTCATCCCTCCTCCTCCTCCTCCTCCCCCTCCTCCCTCCCTCATCCCTCCTCCTCCCCCCTCCTCCCCCCTCCTCCCTCCCTCATCCCTCCTCCTCCTCCTCCTCCTCCCTCCCTCATCCCTCCTCCTCCCCCTCCTCCCCCCTCCTCCCTCCCTCATCCCTCCTCCTCCTCCCCCCTCCTCCCTCCCTCATCCCTCCTCCTCCCTCCTCCCCCCCTCCTCCTCCTCCCCTTCCCTCCTCCTCCTCCCTCCTCCCCCCTCCTCCTCCCCTTCCCTCCTCCTCCTCCCTCCCTCCTCCTCCTCTCCTCCTCCTCCTCCTCCTCCTCCTCCTCTTCCCTCCCTCATCCCTCCTCCTCCTCCCCCCTCCTCCCCCTCCTCCCTCCTCATCCCTCCTCCTCCTCCTCCTCCTCCCCCCTCCTCCCCCTCCTCCCTCCCTCATCCCTCCTCCTCCTCCCCCCTCCTCCCCCTCCTCCCTCCCTCATCCCTCCTCCTCCTCCTCCTCCTCCCTCCCTCATCCCTCCTCCTCCTCCTCCTCCTCCCCCCTCCTCCTCCTCCTCCCTCCCTCATCCCTCCTCCTCCTCCCCCTCCTCCCCCCTCCTCCCCCTCCTCCCTCCCTCATCCCTCCTCCTCCTCCCCCCTCCTCCCCCTCCTCCCTCCCTCATCCCTCCTCCTCCTCCTCCTCCTCCCTCCCTCATCCCTCCTCCTCCTCCTCCTCCCCCCTCCTCCTCCTCCTCCCTCCCTCATCCCTCCTCCTCCTCCCCCCTCCTCCCCCCCCCCTTCTCCTCCTCCTCCTCCTCCCACCTCCTCCTCGCCC
>NC_136339.1:2645464-2683463 GCF_964198595.1 Lampetra fluviatilis
CTCTGTGTGGTGAGTCTGTGGGTCTCTGTGTGGTGAGTCTATGGGTCTCTGTGTGGTGAGTCTGTGGGTCTCTGTGTGGTGAGTCTGTGGGTCTCTGTGTGGTGAGTCTGTGGGTCTCTGTGTGATGAGTTTGTGGGTCTCTGTGTGGTGAGTCTGTGGGTCTCTGTGTGGTGAGTCTGTGGGTCTCTGTGTGGTGAGTCTGTAGGTCTCTGTGTGGTGAGTCTGTGGGTCTCTGTGTGGTGAGTCTATGGGTCTCTGTGTGGTGAGTCTGTGGGTCTCTGTGTGGTGAGTCTGTGGGTCTCTGTGTGGTGAGTCTGTGGGTCTCTGTGTGATGAGTTTGTGGGTCTCTGTGTGGTGAGTCTGTGGGTCTCTGTGTGGTGAGTCTGTGGGTCTCTGTGTGATGAGTCTGTGGGTCTCTGTGTGATGAGTTTGTGGGTCTCTGTGTGGTGAGTCTGTGGGTCTCTGTGTGGTGAGTCTGTGGGTCTCTGTGTGGTGAGTCTGTGGGTCTCTGTGTGATGAGTTTGTGGGTCTCTGTGTGGTGAGTCTATGAACCCAGCGACACGGGTTCGATTCCCGCTCACGGCCAACACCAGTGACGATTATCTGAACCCGTGCTGGGCCTCCTCTAGGTCGACTCAGCCTCAAATGAGTTACCTGGTGCGTTGTGTAAACATCGCCACTGGGGAGACAAAGGCGGTCGGGCGTGGTGCTGGCCACCCACCCCCTCGTGTGCCGTTCCAGCCTTAATAGGTGCTCGCTAACAGCACTTGCCCCTAAAGCCTGTTAAGGCTATACGGGGGATCTTTGCCTTTGTCAAGGGCCCATAATAGCATCAATAGGCCTGGCCTCTGGGTTATTCTTTTCGCTTGGGGGGGGTGTCCCTGACCCCTTTGCTCACAATCAATAAGAGGCTTCGTGACGGCGGACAGGCAGGGCTAAGGCTGCGTGGCCGGGAGTCAGAGGCATTCTGCGTTCACCTTGGGGTGCGATAGGGATGTCCTCTGGCACCTACCTACACGACCGCGTAATAGCTTGTTCTTGATTTTTTTTTTGGGGAACGCGCGTTATTCGAGACGATGATGTCCCGTGGACGTTTCAGATGATTCATCTCGTCGAGAAGTTAAAAAAAACGCGAGTGCACGATCAATTCCCCCGGGGATGTGCGGTTTGGGAAAAGATTCTGTGGATTTGTACTGCACCACGAATCTGACGAAGTATCGAGCTCTTTAAACACAAAACACGTTAAAACGACAAAGAAAGAAAGAATCGGTGAAGTCACGTAGAAGTGGAAATAATAAAATAATAAAAATAAAACATTCTAAAATACTAAAAAAAAACATAATAAAATTATGAAAATAAAACATAATAAAATAATAATAAAAAAATTCGATTTAAAGCTTTCGTGACTGCAGGGATTCATCTTCTTGGTTCTTTCGGTAAAGTCACGTAGAAGTGGAAATAATAAAATAATAAAAATGAAACATAATAAAATTATTCTCACGACGTTTCGGCCACAACGCAAGCAGCCGTCCTCAGGTGGAGAGCGGGTCTGTCGATATGCAAATTGTTTTGTCAAGGCGCCCTTCCCCCCTCCATCCCAGCTTAAATAGACGCTCCAAGCCTGGAGTGTTTCATTCAGACTCTGTCTACTCGACAGACCTGTTCTCCACCTGAGGACGGCTGCTTGCGTTGTGGCCGAAACGTCGTGAGAATTATTTTTATTATGTTTTATTTTTATTATTTTATTATTTCCCTTCTACGTGACTTTACCGAAAGAACCAAGAAGATGAATCCCTGCAGTCACGAAAGCTTTAAATCGAAATTTTATTGTTTTATTTTCATTATTTTGTTATGTTTTATTATTATTATTATTTTATTATTTCCCTTCTACGTGACTTTACCAAAAGAACCAAGAAGATGAATCCCTGCAGTCACGAAAGCTTTAAATCGAAAAATATTCGATAGTAGCGTAGAGGATGGCAAAGTTAAACAAATCACTTTCAAAACGTATCAACAAATACAACGGGACTATACCATGGGGCCTTTTTGTTTTTCCACCAGTATCAAAGTTTGAAAAATAAAACAGGAGGTGTGTTCAGCTGTTCACACACCAGATAGATTAAACCTTTGCATTAACCACGCACACGGTACCTGCAGTGAAAGTGCAAACATGCTCTGAAAACCTACACTGGTCAACAACAAAAAAAACATTTTTTTCTGGCCTGGACTTTTGCAGCTGTTTTAGACTAATTTCAGGGTGCCGATTCCAAATCTGATCTCAGATTTGCTCTATCACATCTCATTTTTAAATCCTTTATGTTAAGTTCACTTGCTTGCTTGCTTGCGCGCTTACGACCGTGCAAATCTTTCGGTCGTTTTTTTAACCCACTTCCCGTGATCCAATCGAGCTGACATTATGCACACAGACTCGTTGTGCGAGACAATTTATTTTCGTGAAAAAAAATTACAAAATTGTACACTTTTTAGGAAGAAAACATTTATTATATTGAATTACCAATTGCTTAATGGTGGCAGGCAATCATCTGACCCATAGGTGGCAGCCATCTCAAGCCAGAGGACGAGAGGACTCTAGCCGCCACGCATATGAAGGATTTATAGTGAAAAACTTTGTTTTTACGGTTTAATTTTTATGCTATCGGCATACCCCATTTTCATTGATTTTACCCGAAATTAACTCTGTCACTTATGATTGCAAGTTGTTGCGAGTCAGTGACTGCTTTAGTGTTAAAATATGGTGCTGTATTTTTAGGATAGTGTATTTATAATATCATTCTATGTAGATATCCACATTTATTTAATATTTTTCTTCCGCAGATTTTACTGAAAATCCAATATTTGACATCTCAAAAACCTGATGTGATAGACAAAAACTGATGCCGGATTTGGAATCAGCACCCCAAAATTACCTTCAACCCGTTGCAAAACCTTATGCCAGAAAAAGTGTGTTGACCAGTGTTATTCTTTTATATCGTCCTCTGATACTGGCACAAGCTATCCCATGAAAAATCTGCTGCTCACCCCGAGAAATACATTCTCTGATGCGTGTGGCATTGCCCTTGTCCCGTCCGCCTTCTGGCGTTGTTCTCTGCTCTGAGACTGGAGGTGAGACCAGGCCAGAAAGAAAAGCTGCCGTCTCTGATGCACACCAATCAGTTTCAAAGACAATGCATAATAACGTCGTAGTTGCATTATTATGAAAGACAATGCATACACTATTGTTATCAGAGCATGTTTCGATTTAAAGCTTTAGTGACTGCAGGGATTCATCTTCTTGGTTCTTTCGGTAAAGTCATCGCGTAGAAGGGAAGTAATAAAATAATGAAAATAAAACATGATAAAATAATTCTCACGACGTTTCGGCCACAACTCAAGCAGCCGTCTTCAGGTGAAGACCAGGTCTGTCGGGGAGACAGCGTCTGAACGACAGACCTGGTCTTCACCTGAAGACGGCTGCTTGCGTTGTGGCCGAAACGTCGTGAGAATTATTTTATTATGTTTAATTTTTATTATTTTATTACTTCCCTTCTACGCGATGACTTTACCGAAAGAACCAAGAAGATCTATGCGTCTATTTAAGGAACGAAGCAGCAGGATTTCTCCACAAATCTGACTGTCGCCTGATGAAACTGGTTGTAATTACTGGCGAAACGTCGCGGTGCTCAGATTGTAAACGTCGATTTGCTCTCCAACACACAACCGGTTAGTGCTGTGCTCGTAACGAATTGGCAACGTTCTGTTCACCTGACAACTCTGAATACTGTACTTGTCTGTGCCCGGTGGTGGCGGGTTTAACGACACATTTTTTTATTCACACGATCTAACCCATGCAATAAACCTGTATTGCGGGCTGCATTAACCACGTGAGCATGCAAAGAAACAGGCTCTGAAAATACATGGGCATTTTATTTCGATTTAAAGTTGTCGTGACCGCGGCTAATTCATCGTCTTGGTTCTTTCGGTAAAGTCACGTAGAAGGGAAGTAATGAAATAATAAAAATAAAACATAATAAAACAATTCTCACGACGTTTCGGAGGCAACACAAGTCTCCGTCATCAGGTGGGACCGTCACAGCCGAATTAGCTGCATCAAGTGAAGCAATGATTCAAGATGTAATCCCTTATAAGCAAGTTGAAGGGGGGAGGAGAGGGGGGGGGTTTGGAGAGCTAATTCGGCTGTGACGGTCCCACCTGATGACGGAGACTTGTGTTGCCTCCGAAACGTCGTGAGAATTGTTTTATTATGTTTTATTTTTATTATTTCATTACTTCCCTTCTACGTGACTTTACCGAAAGAACCAAGAAGATGAATCCCTGCAGTCACGAAAGCTTTGAATCGAAATTTTATTATGTTTCATTTTTATTATTTTATTTTTTCCCTTCTACGTGACTTTACCGAAAGAACCAAGAAGATGAATCCCTGCAGTCACGAAAGAAGCTTTAAATCGAAAAGCATCAGCTTTATTTATGGCATTGTCTCACCACCAGTGTCAGACCACAGAACGCCAAAAGGTGAACAAAACAAGGGCAAAGCACGTATCAGAGCATTCAAAGTTCGCGGTGAGCAGCTCCCAAATGCCAGGAAGGCTTACACCTATTCTTATGTTTCAATACTAATCACATTATACTATGAGATCTCTTTTACCAGTGGCAAAATATAATAGTAGGTTTTTACCCTTTTAACTGGTACAAAACTGACACCTTTATTCAAGGCATCATGTTTGCAATGACCACAACACAAGCAGTCAAAAAAGCAGAGTTGCTTCTTTTTGTTTGCTTTTTTGACTACTTGCGTTGTGGTCATTGCAAACATGATGCCTTGAATAAAGGTGTCAGTTTTGTACCAGTTAAAAGGGTAAAAACCTACTATTAATCACATTATATTTCATTGTATCTTACCGGTGTCAAATGATTGGCTCCTTATTGGGTCAACCGTGTCGTGCATGCTGATGCTCTGGCAATTGCTGATCACTCTGAGGATGATTTGGAGACTTTGCTGGTGAGCCGGGAGAGTGATGGGGGCCTTGACATCAGTCCAACAATGACACATCATCTGCCTTTGTAGTTTGTTTTTCTTGGTCATCAAACACTACACCCGTTCCTGGGCAGTATGCCCGTGTTAACTACCTCGCCGAGGATGCAGGAGGTCCTGGGTTCGATCCCGATGCACCTAGCCTGGCACATGCGCCGTGGTGACGTCACCGCCGCTTAGTGGCGAATGGCGGTTGTTGTTGTTATCTGTGAGTGTGCGTTCATCTGTGAGTGCCGGTGTTTTATCTGTGAACGTGATATTTGTGAGAGAGTGCGTGTGTTTTATCTGTGAGCGTGATGTCTGTGAGAGAGAGTGTGCGTGTGTGCGTGCGTGTGTGTGTTTTATCTGTGAGCGTGTTGTCTGTGAGAGAGTGCGTGTGTGTGTGCGTGTGTGTGTGTTATCCGTCTGTGTGATCTCGGGGTGTTACATTCGCACGCTCGGCTTCTGGTTGCGACCGCGTTTAACAAGATCGAACGTGTTCATAGATCGCTCCTTTCATTTTTTTACTGTTTCCCTGCTGAGCAATGCAGCTCTGGTTCTAGATTTGAAGCTGCTTTCGTGACTGCAAGGATTCATATTCGTAGGTTTTTTCGGTAAAGTCACGTAGGTAAAACGTTAAAATTAATAAAAGTAAAATAAAATAAAAATCACGACGTTTCGGAGGCAACACAAGCCTCTGGTTGTTTTTTCTTTCGGAAGCGACCTGGCTCTCACGGACGATAGCAGCTCAAGGAACGTGTCTCATCATGATCGACATCATCATCATCGTCGTCATCATCGTCATCATCATCGACATCGTTATTATCGTCGTCATCATCGTCGTCATCATCATCGTCATCATCGTCATCGTCGTCATCATCATCGTCACATCGTCGTCATCGTCATCATCATCATCTTCATCATCATCATCATCGTCATCATCGTCATCATCGTCATCATCATCGACATCGTCATCATCATCGTCGTCATCATCATCATCATCATCGTCGTCATCATCATCGTCGTCATCATCATCATCATCGTCGTCATCATCATCATCATCGTCGTCATCATCATCGTCGTCATCATCATCATCATCATCGTCGTCATCATCATCGACATCGTCATCATCGTCATCATCATCATCGTCATCGTCGTCGTCGTCATCGTCATCGACATCGTCATCATCGTCGTCATCATCATCGTCACATCGTCATCACGTGGACAATTATAGCAGCAGCGCTCTAAACCAGCGGCGATGTTCATGTCGACATGAGGATGGGGGTAAGAAAAACAGAGGACCCGGAGAAAAAATCACCCGAACACGGGCAGCGAGAGACAGAGAGAGACAGACGCAGACTCCAAATTCATGTGCGTTTAACTCATCTCGCACCGTACTGAGATAACCGTGCTAATAGGGGACTTTACACGAGAATCGGTTCTCGAGAAATAATTTTTAGGATTGAATTATCGAACCCACGACATCCTGTATAGCAGGCGAGGTAGTTTACATCTCCTAGCCACTGCGATAATGATGATGATGAGAGAGAGACACGCAATCTCCAAATATACAGCAGGCATCGTCAAAGTTGGGATATGAAACCCAGGACCTCCTGTATACCAGGCGAGGCATTTAACATCTCCTAGCCACCGCGATGATGATGATGATGAAAGAGAGACACGCAAACTCCAAATATACAGCTGGTGCCATGGGTCAAGATCGAACCCACAACCTCCTGCATACCAAGCGAGATAGTTAACATATCCTAGTCACCGTGATGATGATGAGAGAGAGACACGCAAACTCCAAATATACAGCAGCAGGCATCGTCAATGTCGAGATATCAAACCCAGGACCTCCTGTACACCAGGTGAGGCAGTTAACATCTCGTAACGACCGTGATGATGATGATGATGATTAATGAGAGACACGCAAACTCCAAATATACAGCAGCAGGCATCGTCAATGTCGAGATATCAAACCCAGGACCTCCTGTATACCAGGCGAGGTAGTTAACATCTCGTAACGACCGTGATGATGATGATGATTAATGAGAGACACGCAAACTCCAAATATACAGCAGCAGGCATCGTCAAGGTCGAGATATCAAACCCAGGACCTCCTGTACACCAGGCGAGGTAGTTAACATCTCCTAGCCACGTTGTTATGTCCGTGCAGCTGCGGCAGCAAGCAACAACAACACAACAACAACAACAACACTCACTACTAGTCAATTGAAAAGTCTATTTTCACTTCTCGCTTCCAGGAGGCACAAAATCAAAGGCAGGGTCGTGTCCTTTCGCTAAAGAACGAAGCTGCCAATTTAGCGAGATTTAAAGTCGCATCCCCAACAAGAGAGAACCCGCCCCCCACCACCATCAACAACAACCTCCAACCACTATCACCCCCCACCATCACTCCCCCCCAAATACCATCAGCCCTCCACCATCACCCAACCTCACCCACTCCCCCCCACTATCACCCAATCCACCATCAACCCCCCACCATCACCCCCCACCATCACTCCCCCCCAAACACCATCAGCCCTCCACCATCACCCAACCTCACCCACTCACCCCACCATCACCCACCCCATCCCCATCAACCCCAACCATCACCCCCCAACATCACCCCCCAACATCACCCCCCAACATCACCCAACATCACCCACTCACCCCACCATCACACCACCACCTCCATCCACTATCACCCCCCCTCCATCACCTCCCCCCCCCACCATCACCCAACTTCACCCACTGCCCCCACCATCACACCACCTCCCCCCCCCCCCACCATCAACTCTCCACCATCACCCCCCACCATCACTCCCCCCCAAATACCATCAGCCCTCCACCATCACCCAACCTCACCCCCCACCATCACCCCCCCATCGCACGATTGTGTGATGAGTGTGTGAGTGTTGTGCCCAGGTGTGGGGAGCGTTGCTGCTGCTGCTGCTACTGATGATGGTGATGATGCGGCTCATGATGATACTTTGGCTGATGATGATGATGATACTGATGGTGATGCTGCTGCTGCTGATGATGCTTTGGCTGATGATGATGATGCTGTTGGTACTGTTGGTGATGATGATGCTGTTGATGATGATGCTGCTACTACTGTTGATGATGATGATGCTGCTGATGATGATGCTGCTGCTTCTGCTGATGATGCTTTGGCTGATGATGATGATGCTGTTGGTACTGTTGGTGATGATGATGCTGCTGCTGATGATGCTGTTGCTTCTGTTGGTGATGATGATGCTGTTGATGATGCTGCTGCTACTACTGTTGATGATGATGATGCTGCTGATGATGATGCTGTTGCTACTGTTGATGATGATGATGATGTTGATGATGATGCTGCTGCTTCTGTTGATGATGATGATGCTGCTGATGATGATGCTGCTGCTGTTTCTGTTGGTGATGATGCCGCTCATGATGATACTTTGGCTGATGATGTTGATGATGCTGCTGTTCCTGCTGCTGCACCCCCTGCATACACTACACACACTACACACACTACACACACTACACACACCCTGCACTCACTACACACACTACACACACTACACACACTACACACACTACACACACTACACACACACACCACACACACCCTGCACTCACTACACACACTACACACACACTACACACACCACACACACACACTACACACACCCTGCACTCACTACACACACTACACACACTACACACACTACACACACTACACACACTACACACACACACCACACACACCCTGCACTCACTACACACACTACACACACACTACACACACCACACACACACACTACACACACACCACACACACTACACACACCCTGCATACACTACACACACTACACACACTACACACACACACACACACTGCACACACACACACACTACACACACCCTGCACTCACTACACCACACACACTACACACACTACACCACACTACACACACTACACACACTACACACACTACACACACTACACCACACTACACACACTACACACACACACCACACACACACACTACACACACACACCACACACACACACACTACACACACCCTGCACTCACTACACCACACACACACACTACACACACACACCACACACACACACACTACACACACCCTGCACTCACTACACACACTACACACACTACACACACTACACACACTACACACACTACACACACACCACACACACACTACACACACTACACACACACCACACACACACTACACACACACACCACACTACACACACACACTACACACACACCACACACACCACACACACACTACACACACACACCACACTACACACACACACTACACACACTACACACACACCACACACACACTACACACACACACCACACTACACACACACACTACACACACACACACACACACTACACACACTACACACACACACTACACACACTACACACACTACACACACACTACACACACTACACACACTACACACACTACACACACCCTGCATACACTACACACACACACCACACACACCACACACACCACACACACACCCTGCATACACTACACACACCCTGCACTCACTACACACACTACACACACCCTGCATACACTACACACACACACCACACACACCACACACACCACACACACCACACACACCCTGCATACACTACACACACCCTGCACTCACTACACACACTACACACACTACACACACTACACACACTACACACACACACTACACACACCCTGCACTCACTACACACACTACACACACTACACACACTACACACACTACACACACTACACACACACTACACACACTACACACATTACACACACACTACACACACTACACACACACACCACACACACTACACCACACTACACACACACACCACACACACTACACCACACTACACACACACACCACACACACACACTACACACACCCTGCACTCACTACACACACTACACACATTACACACACACTACACACACTACACACACACACCACACACACTACACACACACACCACACACACACACTACACACACCCTGCACTCACTACACACACTACACACACACACCACACACACACTACACACACTACACACACACCACACACACTACACACACACACCACACACACCCTGCATACACTACACACACCCTGCACTCACTACACCACACTACACACATTACACACACACTACACACACCCTGCACTCACTACACACACTACACACACTACACACACACACCACACACACCCTGCATACACTACACACACCCTGCACTCACTACACCACACTACACACATTACACACACACTACACACACTACACACACTACACACACACACCACACACACACACTACACACACACTGCACACACACACTACACACACACTACACACACACTACACACACACTACACACACCCTGCACTCACTACACCACACTACACACATTGCACACACACTACACACACTACACACACTACACACACACACTTACACACTACACACACACACACTACACACACACACACACTACACACACTACACACACACACTTACACACTACACACACACACACTACACACACACTGCACACACCACACACACACACTACACACACACTGCACACACACACTACACACACTACACACACACTACACACACACTACACACACACACACCACACACACCCTGCACTCACTACACCACACACACATTACACACACACACTACACACACTACACACACTACACACACTACACCACACACACCCTGCACACACTACACCACACACACACTACACCACACACACTGCACACACACTACACTACACACACACTACACACACTGCACACACCCTGCACACACTACACTATACACACGACACCACACACTGCACACACACTACACTACACACACACTACACACACTGCACACACCTTGCACACACTACACTACATACTACACTACACACACTACCCCACACACACTACACCACACACACTACACTACACACTACACCACACACACCCTGCGATGTTTCATGCAGATGTCTCGCCCAGCTCCTAACGAGATAACCGGGCGCGTTCAGCAGCCCGAACGTAAGAAACCCTCCTCCTCCTCCATCCCTCCATCCATCCATCTCCACGCATCAACAGAGAGACGGGGAGAGGGGGAGAGAGCGACAGAGAGACAGAGAGAGAGAAAGAGAGAGATCTACTTTCTGTATTCGATGCACGTGAAAGACAGAGAGAGGGACGATGAGAGGGGGTAGAGAGAGGGGGGGGGGGGGTAGAGAGAGGGGGGGCAGAGAGGGGGGGGCAGAGAGGGGGGCAGAGAGGGGGGCAGAGAGAGAGGGGGTACAGAGGGGGGTAGAGAGAGAGGGGGTACAGAGGGGGGTAGAGAGAGAGGGGGGGTGGTTAGAGAGGGAGTAGAGAAAGAGGGGGGGGGGGGCAGAGAGGGGGGTAGAGAGAGAGGGGGGGTGGTTAGAGAGGGGGTAGAGATAGAGAGAGAGGGGGGCAGAGAGGGGGCTAGAGAGAGAGGGGGGCAGAGAGGGGGGTAGAGAGAGGGGGGGTAAGAAAGGGAGTAGAGAAAGAGGGGGGGGGCAGAGAGGGGGGCAGAGAGGGGGTAGAGATAGAGAGAGGGGGGAGAGAGAGGGGGGGCAGAGAGGGGGCTAGAGAGAGAGGGGGGCAGAGAGGGGGGTAGAGAGAGAGGGGGGCAGAGAGGGGGCTAGAGAGAGGGGGGGGGGGTAAGGAGAGCAGAGCGAGAAATATTTTGTTAAATCTTTTATTTAAAAAGGGGGGTTTACATAAAGCAAGGCATTAAAATAAAAAAAATACGAGATGATGAACGAAGCAAAGTGCCGACTACACCGATCATGTTCTTGTTGTGATGCATCTGCAGGAATTACTCTGTGGTTCTTTCGGTAAAGTCACGTATAAAGATAAAATAATAAATTAAATAATAGCATACTACGACGTTTCGATTGCAACACAAGCAATCGGCATCAGGCATAAAAGAAATAGCAACACAAATCTAACTAGAAAACTATAGACAGACATACAAGCAGACAGACATCACAAGGACACGCACAGAGAGAGGACTCATATCGGCACAAAGAGAGAGGTCGTTTCTGTGCAATGGTAAATACCAGACAGCGCTAGGAGAAACTCAGCAGCAGTCTGCTCATGTACTCAATAATAATAAGAATAAAACGCGACAAAAATGTAGAGGAGTTGTTTGTTGTTACATTCTCTAGGAGGTAAAAAAAAAACCCGATAAAATATCGTGATGACATAATTGCATGAATGTAGACTCAGAAAATTCATATTCGTAGGTTGTTTTCGGTAAAGTCACGTAGGTAAAACATTAAAATGAATAAAAGTAAAATAAAATAAAAATCACGACGTTTCGGAGGCAACACAAGCGTCCGTCTTCAGGTGGAACCGTCACAGCCACGACGGCTGTATCAAGTAACAGCTTTTACCTACGTGACTTTACCAAAAAAAACCTACGAATATGAATTCCTTGCAGTCACGAAATCTTCAAATCACGAACAGACTCAGAATCTTGCATTTGTACCGCAGGAGGAATCGGCAGAGCCACGAAGCTCTGTTTACACAGATGTCCGGTTAGTGAGCACGGCGTAATAACTTTGCAACAAAACAAAACAAAAAAACCAGTTTGCAAATAACACGATCGGAGCTGCAAATTTCAACAAAGGTAAAATAATCAACCCGAAACCCGAAACACGACACTAAATCATCCCTCATCCTCCCAGGCAAAGTCCCACTGATTTATTAACTTATTTTTCAAAAGCGACCTGGCCACAAACGATAGCCACACAAAGTGGCCTTATCATTTGGACATTCATAGCTGCAAAAAATAATTGAAATTCATACCGTGTCAACCCATAGCGGTTCATCCCGTGTTCTCGTACGGCGAAAATTGAGTTTTCAGGTCCATACGGCGTGAAGCTGTTTTAATACGCGCACAACATTATTAATACAATGTGGGATGAACGTTGAGATTCATAAGGGGGCAATGGTGGTGAGCAATAAGGTGGGAATTGGTACGTAATAAGGTAGAGCACTGATACGGGGTTAGCATGTGTGCGAGTCATCTTCTTGGTTCTTTCGGTAGAGTCACGTAGAAGGGAAGTAATAAAATAATAAAAATAAAACATAATAAAATGAAATAATTCTCACGACGTTTCGGCTACAACGCAAGCAGCCGTCTTCAGGTGAAGAATGAGACACTGCCAAGCTAGGAGCTTATATATAAACTGGGTTGGAGGTGGAAGAAGAGCGCCTTAACAAAAACGAATGTGCATATGAAGAGGAATTTAGCATATTCATGGAAAATGCGTAGGAGGTGGGCGGGGTAGTGTCTCATTCTTCACCTGAAGACGGCTGCTTGCGTTGTAGCCGAAACGTCGTGAGAATTATTTCATTTTATTATGTTTTATTTTTATTATTTTATTACTTCCCTTCTACGTGACTTTACCGAAAGAACCAAGAAGATGAATCCCTGCAGTCACGAAAGAAGCTTTAAATCGAAATGTGTGCGAGTGTAGTGCATGCACGTATCAAGCAAGCAACAGCATGCAGCTGAATCACAAACAGCCGCGTGGTAAGTAGCATCATTGACACCGATTATCAACGTTGATACTTAAAGTAATTTCTGTTTAGTGACTTAATGTTTCGTCCGTTTGTTCACTCTTCATTTGAAGCTTTCGTGGTTCTTTCTGTAAAGTCACGTGGGTAGAAAATAAAATAAATCACGACGTTTCGGGCGCAACACAAGCGTCCATCATCAGGTGGGAAAACGTGGTTCTGCTGCTGCTGATGCAGACTGTTTTACAAAGGTTTGAAATGGGTGTAGCCCAAGGGTTATAAAGGAGTGGCTGGGTTAGAGGTCGCAACCGGGTACCCGATACCCGTACCCTACCCGATACCCGGCTACCCGTACCCGGCCGGGTACGGGTAGCCGTTTGCGACCCTGGTGCGGCCGGGTACGGGTACGGGTACGGGTAGGCCGTGAGTCACTGGTGAATCACCGTTTGCCACTCATTTCCCAACGTCTTGTCTCTTCTCACAATTCAAGTTCCTAGAATCAACCCACCCGCGCCTGCAACATGGCTTCATCCCAGAGGTCGCAATCGGGTACCCGTACCCTACCCGTACCTGGCCGGGTAGGGTACGGGAACGGCCGGGTACGGGTACCCGTTTGCGACCCTGGTGCGGCCGGGTACGGGTAAGGATTCAAAACCCGTTTGCGACCTCTGGGCTGGGTCTAGTGATGTTAATGTGAGAGATTAGCATGTAACTGGGTACGGAAGTGGCTATGTTAATTTGAGAGTTTAGCATGATCACTATGGGAACCTCATTTTCCAGTAAAAATATGATAATTGGTTCTTTACCCTTCTATCTGGCAACAAAACTGACACCTTTTTTTACAAGGAGTCATGTTTGCATAGACCGCAATACCTGCAGTCATAATACAAACTGCAGGTATTGCGGTCTATGCAAACATGACTCCTTGTAAAAAAAAGGTGTCAGTTTTGTTGCCAGATAGAAGGGTAAAGAACCAATTATCAGTTTAGCATGATGTTCATGCTTCCACATCCGTGACGGAACTATGTAGGATGAACGTGGACATTCATAAGGGGGCACCGGTGGTGACTCATGAGGCGTGAATTGGTCTGTGATAAGTTGGGGAGAAAGCACACTGTTCAAGCCTGCGTACTTTACTGCGCGTTCTTCGTACGCATTGACATGTTACTTTTCTCTCTAACCCCTCCCTCTCTTTGCCTCCGCCCCCCCCCCTCTGTCTATTTAAGGCCACCCCACAGAGACGATCACCCCTCTCTGTGCCTGTGTTACTCTCTTTCTCTGTGTATCTTGGTGATATCTGTCTGCTTATATGTCTGTCTATAGTTTTCTGGTTAGATTTTGTGTCGCTATTTCATTCATAACCTGACGACGATTGCTTGCGTTGCAATCGAAACGTCGTAGTATGCTATTATTTAATTTATTATTTTATCTTTACACGTCACTTTACCGAAAGAACCAAATAATAATTCCTGCAGTCACGAAAGCTCCAAAATTAAGATTGCACTGCTAAGGGGTTGACGGCTATTCAAATCAGTCTCAAGGCGCAATTTTCGAATGTTCATCCTCGCCAAAGGAATGTGGAATTTCCACCATCGAATGCCTGCGTGCTCGTGTGATCCTGACGATTGCTTTGACTTTATTATCTATTTATTTATTTATTTTGGGGGGGCGGTTAGGTCGCATAAATTTAAATGTGTCGTTAAACCCGCCACAACCCGACACAGCCACTCAGTGACGGGTTCGTCACGTGAACAGAACGTGGCTACAGTGCGTTGGAGAGCGATTCTACAACGTTTACAATCTGGGCACCAGTAATTAGAACCAGCTTCGTCAGGCGACAGACCGATGTGTGCAGACGTCCAACTGCTTCGTTCCTTAAATAGAGGCGTATATGTGATGACGTCACTCGTGAAACTGCATTATGGATGGTATTGGCTGCGAAAAGCTACGTGTCAAACTGGTTAATGCAGACCATGATGCATTGCAAAATGTATCTGTTAGGTGGGGGATGGGTGTGATGACGTCACTTGAGAACATGTATTATGGATGATATAGTTGGCGAAAAGCCACGTGTTTAACTGGTTAATGTAGTCCATGATGCATTGCAAAATGTATCTGTTAGATTGGGGGGATAGATGTGATGACGTCACTTGTGAACGTGTATTATGAATGATATTGGTTGCCTAAAACCTTCTTGTTAAACTGGTTAATGCGGTCCATGATGCATTGCAAAATGTATCTGTTAGATTGGGGAATAGATGCGATGACGTCACTTGTGAATCTGTATTATAAATGATATTGATTGCGAAAAACCGTCTTGTTAAACTGGTTAATGCAGTCCATGATTCATTGCAAAATGTGTCTGTTAGATGGGGAATAGATGCGATGACGTCACTTGTGAACGTGTGTTATGGATGATATAGTTGGCGAAAAACCACGTGTTTAACTGGTTAATGCAGTCCATGATGCATTGCAAAATGTATCTGTTAGATGGGGGATAGATGCGATGACGTCACTTGTGAACGTGTATTATGGATGATATAGTTGGCGAAAAGCTACGTGTTTAACTGGTTAATGTTGTCCATGATGCATTGCAAAATGTATCTGTTGGATGGGGGGGGATGGGTGTGATGACATCACTCGTGTGATGCGAAGGGCTGGGTGGGTTAAAGAGCTCACCAGTGACGTCATCACACCTACCCCCCCCCCCCTCATCTATTTAAGGAATTAAACAGGAGGGTGATGTGGTACCCCCCCGTGTTCGCCTGATGATGATGATGCTTGTGATTACCGGCGAAACGTCGGACACTGATTGTGGGATGTTCTGGATTTGCTCTCCGACACACACAACTTGTTAGTGCTGTACTAGTATACTACACTATACACTACACACTACACTATACACTACACTATACACTACACACTATACACTACACTATACACTACACGATACACTACACTATACACTATACACTACACTATACACTACACTATATACTAGTGCTGTACTAGTATACTACACTATACACTACACTATACACTACACTAAACACTAGTGCTGTACTAGTATACCACACTATACACTACTCTATACACTACACTATACACTACACTATACACTACACTACTCTATACACTACACTATACACTAAACTATATACTAGTGCTGTATTGTTAAACTACACTATACACTACACTATACACTACACTATACACTACACTATACACACTACAGTACTCTATACACTACACTATACACTACACTATATACTACACTATACACACTACAGTACTCTATACACTACACTACACACTACACTATATACTAGTGCTATACTGTTATACTACACTATACACTACACTATACACTACACTATACACTACACTATACACTACACTATACACACTACAGTACTCTATACACTACACTATACACTACACTATATACTAGTGCTATACTGTTATACTACACTATACACTACACTATACACTACACTATACACACTACACTACTCTATACACTACACTATACACTAAACTATATACTAGTGCTGTATTGTTAAACTACACTATACACTACACTATACACTTCACTATACACTACACTATACACTACACTATACACACTGCACTACTCTATACACTACACAATACACTACACTATATACTAGTGCTATACTGTTATACTACACTATACACTACACTATACACTACACTATACACTACACTATACACTACACTATACACTACACTATACACTACACTATACACACTACACTACTCTATACACTACACTATACACTACACTATATACTAGTGCTGTACTGTAATACTACACTATACACTACACTATACACTACACTATACACACTACACTACTCTATACACTACACTATACACTACACTAGACACCAGAGGTGTGAACTCGAGTCATGTGACTTGGACTCGAGTCAGACTCGAGTCATGAATTTGATGACTTGCGACTCGACTTGGACTTGCATAACAATGACTTTGTCCCACCTCTGCTAGACACTACACTATACACTACACTATACACTACACTATACACTACACTAGACACTACACTATACACTACACTATACACTACACTATACACTGCACTATACACTACACTATACACTACACTATACACTACACTATACACTGCTATACACTACACTATACACTACGCTATACACTACACTATACACTGCACTATACACTACACTATACACTACACTATACACTACACTAGACACTACTATACACTACACTATACACTACACTATACACTGCACTATACACTACACTATACACTACACTATACACTACACTATACACTGCACTATACACTACACTATACACTACACTATACACTGCACTATACACTACACTATACACTACACTATACACTACACCATACACTACACCATACACTACACCATACACTGCACTATACACTACACTATACACTACACTATACACTGCACTATACACTACACTATACACTACACTATACACTACACTGTACACTACACTATACACTACACTATACACTACACTATACACTACACTGTACACTACACTATACACTACACTATACACTGCACTATACACTACACTATACACTTCACTATACACTACACTATACACTGCACTATACACTACACTATACACTACACAATACACGACACTATACACTGCACTATACACTACACTATACACTACACTATACACTACACTATACACTGCACTATACACTACACTATACACTACACTGTACACTACACTATACACTACACTGTACACTACACTATACACTACACTATACACTACACTATACACTACACTGTACACTACACTATACACTACACTGTACACTACACTATACACTACACTATACACTACACTATACACTACACTGTACACTACACTATACACTACACTATACACTACACTATACACTACACTATACACTGCACTATACACTACACTATACACTACACTATACACTACACTGTACACTACACTATACACTACACTGTACACTGCACTATACACTACACTATACACTACACTATACACTACACTATACACTACACTGTACACTACACTATACACTACACTATACACTACACTACACACTACACTATACACTACACTATACACTGCACCATACACTACACTATACGCTACACTATACACTACACTATACACTACACTGTACACTACACTATACACTACACTATACACTACACTATACACTACACTATACACTACACTATACACTACACTATACACTACACTGTACACTACACTATACACTACACTATACACTACACTATACACTGCACCATACACTACACTATACGCTACACTATACACTACACTATACACTACACTGTACACTACACTATACACTACACTATACACTACACTATACACTGCACTATACACTACACTATACACTACACTATACACTACACTATACACTACACTATACACTACACTACACTATACACTACACTATATACTGCACTATACACTACACTATACACTACACTATACACTACACTATACACTACACTATACACTACACTACACTATACACTACACTATACACTGCACTATACACTACACTATACACTACACTATACACTACACTGTACACTACACTATAGACTACACTATACACTACACTATACACTGCACTATACACTACACTATACACTACACTGTACACTACACTATACACTACACTATACACTACACTATACACTACACTATACACTACACTATACACTACACTATACACTACACTATACACTACACTATACACTACACTATACACTACACTATACACTACACTATACACTACACTATACACTGCACTATACACTACACTATACACTACACTATACACTACACTATACACTACACTATACACTACACTATACACTACACTATACACTACACTATACACTGCACTATACACTACACTATACACTACACTATACACTACACTATACACTACACTATACACTGCACTATACACTACACTATACGCTACACTATACACTACACTATACACTACACTATACACTACACTATACACTACACTATACACTGCACTATACACTACACTATACACTGCACTACACACTACACTATACACTACACTATACACTACACTATACACTACACTATACACTACACTGTACACTAGTGCTGTACTGGTAACGAATTTTGAGTTAAAGCTTTCGTGACTGCAGGAATCCATTATCTTGGGTCTTTCGGTAAAGTCACGTAGATAGCTTCAAAGAAAATAACAAAAAAATAGCAAAACACTACGACGTTTTGATCGCAACACAATCAATCGTCATCAGGATAAAATTACGATCGAAACGTCGTCGTTTTTTGTCATTTTTGTTATTTTCTTTGAACTTATCTACGTGACTTTTACCGAAAGACACAAGCATAGTAACGAATCGGCACGTTCAAGGACGCTTTTATATTTATGCGATCTAACCTAAAAAAATCCTGCATCATGGTATATCGGTCGCGAAAGCTGACTCACGTGTTAAAGTGACTAGATGATTTGTTGAACACGACGCGATCGTGAATTTACACGAAGAGTCTCAATGGAGAGTCCGCGTCTGTGTGTCCAAGATAACGCGAGTGGGGAAAGTGGAGGGAGAGTTGCAGGTCTAAGCCCGCTCACCAGGGACTCACTCACACGGAGACACATAGACTCACACAAAGAACTTTAGACTCGCATAGAGACCCATAGACTCACACAGATACCCATAGACTCACACAGAGACCCATAGACACACACAGAGACCTTTAGACTGATACAGATACCCATAGACACACACAGAGACCCATAGAATCACACAGAGACCCATAGACTCACACAGAGACCCATAGACTCACACAGAGACCCATAGACTCACACAGAGACCTTTCGACTCGCATAGAGACCCATAGACTCACACAGAGACCTTTCGACTCGCATAGAGACCCATAGACTCACACAGAGACCCATAGACTCACACAGAGACCCATAGACTCGCACAGAGACCCATAGACTCACACAGAGACCCACAGACTCACACAGAGACCCATAGACTCACACAGAGACCTTTCGACTCGCATAGAGACCCATAGACTCACACAGAGACCCATAGACTCACACAGAGACCCATAGACTCGCACAGAGACCCATAGACTCACACAGAGACCCACAGACTCACACAGAGACCCATAGACTCACACAGAGACCCATAGACTCACACAGAGACCCATAGACTCGCACAGAGACCCATAGACTCACACAGAGACCCACAGACTCACACAGAGACCCATAGACTCACACAGAGACCTTTCGACTCGCATAGAGACCCATAGACTCACACAGAGACCCATAGACTCACACAGAGACCCATAGACTCGCACAGAGACCCATAGACTCACACAGAGACCCACAGACTCACACAGAGACCCATAGACTCACACAGAGACTCAAAGACTGGCATAGAGACGCATAGATTCACACAAAGACCTATAGACTCACACAGAGACGCATAGATTCACACAAAGACCTATAGACTCACACAGAGACGCATAGACTTACACAGAGACCCATAGATTCACATAGAGACCCATAGAATCACACAAAGACCTATAGACTCACACAGAGACGCATAGACTTACATTGAGACCCATAGATTCACATAGAGACCCATAGAATCACACAGAGACCTTTAGACTGACACAAATACCCATAGGCTCACACAGAGACCCATAGACTCACATAGAGACAAATAGACTCACACAGAGACCCATAGACTCACACAGAGACCTATAGACTCACACACATACCCATAAACTCGCATAGAGACCCATAAACTCGCATAGAGACCCATAAACTCGCATAGAGACCCATAGACTCGCATAGAGACCCATAAACTCGCATAGAGACCCATAAACTCGCATAGAGACCCATAAACTCGCATAGAGACCCATAGACTCGCATAGAGACCCATAGACTCGCATAGAGACCCATAAACTCACATAGAGACCCATAGACTCACATAGAGACAAATAGACTCACACAGAGACGCATAGACTCACACAGAGACCTATAGACTCACACACATACCCATAAACTCGCATAGAGACCCATAAACTCGCATAGAGACCCATAAACTCGCATATAGACCCATAGACTCGCATAGAGACACATAGACTCACACAGAGACCCATAGACTCACACAGAGACCAATAGACTCACATAGAGACCAATAAACTCGCATAGAGACACATAGACTCACACAGAGACCCATAGACTCACATAGAGACCCATAAACTCGCATAGAGACACATAGACTCGCATAGAGACCCATAAACTCGCATAGAGACCCATAAACTCGCATAGAGACAAATAGACTCACACAGAGACCCATAGACTCACACAGAGACCCATAGACTCACATAGAGACCCATAGACTCACATAGAGACCCATAGACTCACATAAAGACCCATAGACTCGCACAGAGACAAATAGACTCACACAGAGACCCACAGACTCACACAGAGACCCATAGACTCACATAGAGACCCATAGACTCACATAGAGACCCATAGACTCGCATAGAGACACATAGACTCACATAGAGACCCATAGACTCACATAGAGACCCACAGACTCACATAGAGACCCATAGACTCACACAGAGACCCATAGACTCACATAGAGACCCATAGACTCACATAGAGACCCATAGACTCACATAGAGACCCATAGACTCACACAGAGACCCATAGACTCACATAGAGACCCAAAAACTCGCATAGAGACACATAGACTCACACAGAGACCCATAGACTCACATAGAGACCCATAAACTCGCATAGAGACACATAGACTCGCATAGAGACCCATAAACTCGCATAGAGACCCATAAACTCGCATAGAGACCTATAGACTCACACAGAGACCCACAGACTCACACAGAGACCCACAGACTCACACAGAGACCTATAGACTCACACAGAGACCCATAGATTCACACAGAGACCTATAGACTCACACAGAGACCCATAAACTCGCATAGAGACCGATCCGCAGATATCCGATCGCGATCGGATCTAAACTGTCCTCAAAATGAAACCCCGTGTGTCGTTAATGCCACAATGTGATCTTAGCAAAAGTAATAAAAAAAACCAGCATATAATAGGCAACGTTTCGGGCGATGATCCTTCTTCACGGGACGTCTCTGTGGCCTCTATGTGCCCGAAACGTCTTCCAATTGTACACGTTTCGATTCTTGAATTCGTTGTTCAAGTTCAAGTTCAAGTTCATTTATTAGGTATAGCCCTGTGAGCCATTCAGCTCTTGAATCGGGTGCAACCGCAACAAACAAAAAACAAAAACATGAACAAAAAAACATCTTAAAGTGAATATGTGACTAAGTGCAAACAGAAAATCCAAGAAAAGACAGCAAAATATTGCAGAGAAAACACCGTACACCAACGCTGTGTGCAAACATCCCAGTGGGATGCAAGTCAAACAACAACAACAACAACCACAAGACAAGTTAGATTAAGGCCATCAGTCTAACTCTGTACTACAACAAACAAACATGGCTAAACCAATACACTTTTCGAAATCACCAAAATAAAGCCATGAAAGCAATGAAAAAGCAATCATAGGAACTGTGACGGAATTTTCACAATAAATGGCATAAACAACATGTACTACCAAAACCCTGCAGCCACAGCTGTTATCAGGCAAGGGTCCGTAACTGAGTAATGTAGGAGCTCTTCTTCTTGGTTCTTTCGGTAAAGTCACGTAGAAGGGAAATAATAAAATTATAAAAATAAAACGTAATAAAATAATAACAATAAAACATAACAAAATAATTAAAATAAAACATAATACAATTATAAAAATAAAACGTAATAAAATTATAAAAATAAAACGTAATAAAATAATACAAATAAAACATAATAAAATAATAAAAAAAACAATAGAATTTCCATTTAAAGCTGCTTGAGTTGTGGCCGAAACGTCGTGAGAATTGTATTTTATTATGTTTTATTTTTATTATTTTATAATGTCCCTTCTACGTGACTTTACCGAAAGAACCAAGAAGATCTAGACTTAATTTAAGTTGTCTTGTGGTTAAATTTCGATTGAAAGCTTTCGTGACTGCAGGGATTCATCTTCTTGGTTCTATCGGTAAAGTCACGTAGAAGGGAAATAATAAAATAATACAAATAAAACATGACAAAATAATAAAAATGAAACGTCATTAAATAATAAAAATAAAACATAATACAATAATAAAAATAAAACGTAATAAAATTATAAAAATAAAACATAATAAAATAATAAAAATAAAACAATAGAATTTCGATTTAAAGCTTTCGTGACTGCAGGGATTCATCTTCTTGGTTCTTTCGGTAAAGTCGCGTAGAAGGGAAAAAATAAAATAATAAAAATAAAACATAATAAAATAATTCTCACGACGTTTCGGCCACAACGCAAGCAGCCGTCCTCGGGTGAAAACCAGGTCTGGCGTGAAGACAGCGTCTGAATGAAACACCACCAGGCTTTTTTTATTAAATCCTTTATATTAAGTTCACTTGCTTGCTTAGTACCGTGCAAATCTTTCGGTCGTGTTTTAACCCACTTCCCGTGATCAAATCGAGCTGACATTTTCCACACAGACTCGTTGTGCGTGACAATTTATGTTCGTGAATTTTTTTTTTACAAAATTTTACACTTTTTAGGATAAAATAAATTATATTGAATTACCAATTGCTTAATGGTGCAATGCAATCATCTGACCCATAGGTGGCAGCCACCTCAAGCCAGAGGACGAGAGGACTCTAGCCGCCACGCATATGAAGGATTTATAGTGAAACACTTTGTTTTTACAGGTTATTCTTGTTTTTATTTTGGGGTGTTTTATTCAGACGCTGTCTTTCCGACAGACCTGGTCTTCACCTGAGGACGGCTGCTTGCGTTGTAGCCGAAACGTCGTGAGAATTATTTTATTATGTTTTATTTTTATTATTTTATTATTTCCCTTCTACGTGACTTTACCGAAAGAACCAAGAAGATGAATCCCTGCAGTCACGAAAGCTTTAAATCGAAATTCTATTGTTTTATTTTTATTATTTTATTATGTTTTATTTTTATAATTTTATTACGTTTTATTTTTATTATTGTATTATGTTTTATTTTTATTATTTAATGACGTTTCATTTTTATTATTTTGTCATGTTTTATTTGTATTATTTTATTATTTCCCTTCTACGTGACTTTACCGATAGAACCAAGAAGATGAATCCCTGCAGTCACGAAAGCTTTAAATCGAAATGTAGGAGCTCTTGTTTCAGAAGCGGCAACATGGCTATCACAAATGGTAAGCAGCTCAACGGAAGTGGGCTCGTCATCATCATCATCATCGTCGTGTGGACATTGAGAGAAGCAGCCCAATCATTCTTAGACGCGTGACGCTGATTGTAAATGCAGAGGCGGGGGAAATATTGGGAGAAAAATCCATGGGAAGAAAAAAGAGAGAATCGAAATATACAGCAGCAGGCATCGTCAGGGTCGGGATTGAACCCACGACCTCCTGCAAGCCAGGCGAGGTAGTTAACATCTCCTAGCCACCGTGATGATGATGAGAGAAAGAAACACGCAAACTCCAAATATACAGCAGCAGGCATCGTCAGGGTCGGGATCGAACCCACGACCTCCTGTATACCAGGCGAGGTAGTTAACATCTCCTAGCCACCGTGATGATGATGATGAGAGACACGCAAACTCCAAATATACAGCAGCAGGCATCGTCAGGGTCGTGATCGAACCCACGGACCTCCTGCGTACCAGGCGAGGTAGTTAACATCTCCTAGCCACACACACACAGTGTGGTTGTTGTTGATGTTGTTGTTGATGTTGTTGTTGATGTTGTTGTTGATGTTGTTGTTGGCTGCGTCTGCGCGCCGCTGTCAACGCAGGATCGGCATCTCCGGAATGATTAGTTGAGTCTCCTTAAAAGGTGTCAGTCGTTATGAATCAATCAGTAGATAATTAGACAGCTGTAGCGATGTCAATTAAACATCAACAAAGACGTTCACACACACAGACAAAGATCCCCCGTGTAGCCTCAACACACTGTTGGGGCAAGTGCTGCTAGCGAACAGCAACCATCTATGACACACAGACAAAGACAAAGATCCCCCGTGTAGCCTCAACAGACTGTTGGGGCAAGTGCTGTTAGCGAACAGCAACCATCTATGACACACAGACAAAGACAAAGATCCCCCGTGTAGCCTCAACAGACTGTTGGGGCAAGTGCTGTTAGCGAACAGCAACCATCTATTACACACAGACAAAGACAAAGATCCCCCTACTATTCGTTAACAGCACTTGCCCCAACAGTCTGTTTGAGGCTACACGGGGGATATTTGTCTTTCGTGGTGGTGGTGTCAGTGGGGAGATGGAGGAGGGAGGGAGGGGGGTGAGATTCAATTTCAATTCATTTTAAGTTGTTGCGAAACTTATCAAAGTGACAAGCTTTTGCTCGGATGCTCGTGAAAGTCAAATGATGAATCCGCCAATAAGAAATCATTTCATTCCCAGCTCCGAAACGACCGTCGATCACGGCTAAGCATCGCGCGGTGGTTGTGGTGGTTGTGGTTGTGGTGGTTGGTGGTGGTGGTTGTTGTTGGTGGTGGTGGTAAGAATCCAAATTTAGCGTCGAGAAAATCGCCGATCACTGTGCGAGTGCGTGGCGTGCGTGTGAATCGGCAGTGCGTTAGAGGCTATTCGGAGGAGCTTTATCTTTGTCTGTGTGTGTGTGTGTGTTGGCTGGGTCATGTAGCCCGCATGCCCAGCCACCGCATGCCTAAACAGCTTTTGTTTGGCCGGATCGAGGGGGCTAAACGGGCGCGGCACGGGCTCGAGAAGAGATGGAGTGATGTGGTACAGGAGGACGTGGAGCTGAGTGGACTTGCCGATGACTGGTACCAGCGGTGTCAAGATCGGCCTCAGTGGAGGAGGCTCGTGAAGGACGCTACTGGGCAGTTGGAGGCAGTCGCCCTCCAACAACAACGGAGGGCGGAGGAGCGACGCTCACAACAACGAGCGGAGCGCCGGGTGGCTAAAGCACAGCAAGTCGGCACAGTAGGGGGCACAGGTGGTGCATCAGCCAGTCATCTCGGTCATCTCGGTCAGTCGACCCGTGGCACTGCTGGGTCTGCCCCGTGACCTCCTGCCCAGCGGGCGTTCGACACTTCACGTGGCCTCAACGTGCACCTAGCCTGGCACGAGCGTCGTGGTGACCTCGCCGCTACTTAGTGGCGAACGGCGGTTGTTGTTGTTGATGTTGTTGTTGTTGGTTGTGCGGTTGGCGAGACGTGTGGGTGATGTGGGAGCGATGGACGAAGGATGAGGAGGAGGAGTGAGTGGTGGAGGAATGGATGGATGAGCAGATGGAGGAGTAGGTAGTGATGGTGGAGTGCTAGATGTGTGTGTCTTGAACTTTTTTTTACACCGTACGTAGCCGACTGTGCTGACCACGTGGTCGGCGGAGGCGATGGAGTCAGTCCGTGGTGGTGGTGATGATGGAGGAGGAGGAGGACACGGGGATGGAGAGCGATCAATGTGAACGCGTCAGTTGCCTGGATGTCTCGAGCAATGATGGGCGAGGTGGATTTAAAACACTCTCGCAACCCACCCCCCTCCCTCTCCTCCACATTGTGTCTCGTGCCACGACGGGAGATCGAATCGCACGTCCATCGTCGGGGCTATGAGGGAGGGAGGGAGGGGGGGGGGGTGATGATGAGCACAAGGGGCTCGTTAAATATATTAATTAAGGTGTATGCATATACAAATTAATGGGTGGTTGTGTGTGCTTCGGTTTTATAAGTTTTGTCACTCGAGGTCACGTTGGGACGCACGTGACGTCGCTCAGCGCGGATTAACGACGCTTCATGCGCCGATCACTCGGTGAACCCAGACGACGCCTGCTGCTGTGTGTTTGGAGTTTGCGTGTCTCTCTCTCTCTCATCATCATCATCACGGTGGCTAGGAGATGTTAACTACCTCGCCTGGTGTACAGGATGTCGTGGGTCCCATCATCATCATCATCATCACGGTGGCTAGGAGATGTTGACTACCTCGCCTGGTGTACAGGAGGTTGTGGGTTAAAACCCACGACCTCCTGTACACCAGGCTTCAGGTCAGTCTCGCGACTGGGTGTTGGTGGTGGCCTTGAGCTGGAATCGAACTCGGCATCACGCAAACCACAACCCAGAGGTCGCAAACGGGTTTTGATTCCTTACCCGTACCCGTACCCGGCCGCACCAGGGTCGCAAACGGGTACCCGTACCTGTACCCGGCCGGGTACGGGTAGCCGGGTATCGGGTCGGGTAGGGTACGGGTACCCGATTGCGACCTCTGGGATGAAGCCATGTTGCAGGCGCGGGTGGGTTGATTCTAGGAACTTGAATTGTGAGAAGAGACAAGACGTTGGGAAATGAGTGACAAACGGTGACTCACCATCTTCTTGGTTCTTTCGGTAAAAGTCACGTAGAAGGGAAGTAATAAAATAATAACAATAAAACATAATAAAATAAAATATAATAATATATAATATATTTTGTTATTATTTTTTATTATTATATTATTATTTTATTTTATTATGTTTCATTTTTATCATTTTATTACTTCCCTTCTACGTGACTTTACCGAAAGAACCAAGAAGATGAATCCCTGCAGTCACGAAAGCTTTGAATCGAACGGTGACTCACCAGTGGCTCACGGCCTACCCGAACCCGTACCCGGCCGGGTACGGGTAGCCGGGCATCGGGTACCCGGTTGCGACCTCTACCACAACCGCTGCTCCCTCTCTCCATCCACCGCTTACAAAGGTAAAGGTCCCCCGTGCGGCCTCTTGCAGACCGCCGGTGCAAGTGCTGACAGCGAGCTACGATTAACAAGGCTGACACGGCACAACAGTTGGGGGGGGGGGGGGGTGGCGGTTGAAAGGGAGGTGGTCAGCGAAAATGCAACCTGCCCACTTGCTGATGCCTTACACATTTAAGGCTGAGTCGACCTAGCGGGTGCCCCCGGGGGGGGGGGGGGGAATTTTGTCGACTGCGAATTGGCAAGGGTGAGGATGCTGGCACGCAGGACCTTCATCAGGCAGTGGATTGACCACGGCTGATGACGGGGGCGATTTGGGATTTGGCTGTGTACGGTGCGAAAGAAGGTCTACGTACACATACGAACGTAGCCACAGACTCGCACAGAAACCCCGGGACTCGAATTGTCATCCGTAGACTCACATAGACATTCGTAGACTCACATAGACATTCGTAGACTCACATAGACATTCGTAGACTCACATAGACATCCGTAGACTCACATAGACATTCGTAGACTCACATAGACATTCGTAGACTCACATAGACATCCGTAGACTCACATAGACATTCGTAGACTCACATAGACATTCGTAGACTCACATAGACATCCGTAGACTCACATAGACATTCGTAGACTCACATAGACATTCGTAGACTCACATAGACATCCGTAGACTCACATAGACATTCGTAGACTCACATAGACATCCGTAGACTCACATAGACATTCGTAGACTCACATAGACATCCGTAGACTCACATAGACATTCGTAGACTCACATAGACATTCGTAGACTCACATAGACATTCGTAGACTCACATAGACATTCGTAGACTTACATAGACATTCGTAGACTCACATAGACATTCGTAGACTCACATAGACATCCGTAGACTCACATAGACATTCGTAGACTCACATAGACATCCGTAGACTCACATAGACATCCGTAGACTCACATAGACATTCGTAGACTCACATAGACATCCACAGACTTACATAGACATTCGTAGACTCACATAGACATTCGTAGACTCACATAGACATTCGTAGACTCACATAGACATCCACAGACTTACATAGAGACACACAGATTCATAGACTTACATAGAGACGTAGAGACTGAAATAGAGACCCATCGACTCACAAAGTCACCCACGGACTTGCATAGAGACCCATGGACTCGCATAGAGACCCATAGATTGACATAGACACCCATAGAATAACAATGTATAAGCTAAACTAAAAGATAAACTCGTTTTTACTTCACCAGGTAAAGAAGACAAACTGGCAGCTTTGATGCAGCTTTCAGAAGCGACCTGGCAATCACAAACAATGCCGCCACGACAGCGTCTGATCATCAACATCATCATCATCATCACGTGGGGAATGTATAGCAGCCATCTTCTCTCTCAACTAAACTAGTATTTTTTATTTGTTTCACCAGCAAAGGACACCACTGGCAGCTGCTATGAAATTCTAGATTTGAAGTTTTCGTGACTGCAAGGAATCCGTACTCTTTGACTCTTTCGTTAAAGTCACGTAGATGAAACATAAAAATGAGGATAAAAATAATAAAATGAAAATAACTAAATGAAATCACGACGTTTCGGAGGCAACACAAGCTTCCGTCATCAGGTGGAACCGCCACAGCAAAATTACTGTCGTGAGTAGAGAGAGCTACTTGTGACAAGCGATGAGAACACATTGCCCTGCGGAGGGAGCTGGTAGGAACACGTCGGGTTGCTCGGTCAATGGCCTGCAGGGTCAACGGCGGCGTGGTGTATTCCGCAAATATGGCCGACTGTGAGGGCGGGCACAAGCCGGCGTGAGTAGGTGAAACGTTGAGTTTTATAAGGGCACCACGGGGTGACCAGCCCCTCCCCACACAGCCCCACCCCCCACCCAGCCCCCCCCCACCCTCCCCTCCCCACCCAGCCCCACCCCTCTCACCCCCCACCCAGCCCCACCCCCCACCCAGCCCCTCCACACACTCCCCACCCAGCCCCTCCACACCCAGCCCCACCTCTCTCACCCCCCACCCAGCCCCACCCTCCCTACCCAGCCCTTCCCCACCCTCCCCTCCCCACCCAGCCCCACCCCACCCTCCCCTCCCCACCCAGCCCCACCCCTCTCACCCCCCACCCAGCCCCACCCCCCACCCAGCCCCTCCACACACTCCCCACCCAGCCCCTCCACACCCAGCCCCACCTCTCTCACCCCCCACCCAGCCCCACCCTCCCTACCCAGCCCTTCCCCACCCTCCCCTCCCCACCCAGCCCCACCCCACCCTCCCCTCCCCACCCAGCCCCACCCCTCTCACCCCCCACCCAGCCCCACCCCCCACCCAGCCCCTCCACACACTCCCCACCCAGCCCCTCCACACCCAGCCCCACCCCTCTCACCCCCACCCAGCCCCACCCTCCCTACCCAGCCCCTCCTCACTCTCCCCTCCCCTCCCAGCCCCACCCCTCTCACCCCCCACCCAGCCCCACCCCCCACCCAGCCCCTCCACACACTCCCCACCCAGCCCCTCCACACCTAGCCCCACCTCTCTCACCCCCCACCCAGCCCCACCCCCCACCCAGCCCCTCCCCACCCTTCCCACCCAGCCCCTCCCCACCCTCCCCTCTCCACCCAGCCCCACCCCTCCCATTTTTGGATGCGCGACGGACGGACGGACACAATAATCCCCTGTGGGCTGGTGTAACCAGGAGGTTCCTACCAGTATATAAAGCTGCAATGTCGCTATTTTTTTCAGAAGCGACTTCGCTATCGCAAACGATCGCGCCACGAAATTGGCACGATCGTCATCATCGTCACCACCACCACCACGTGGATGTGCATTGTAGCAGCCAAATGTACACTCCGAAAGCGTGACTTCGATTACAAACGTGGAGGGGAAAAAAATCGGAGGAGCACGGATTTAAAAAAAAGATCCACGCCACCACGGGGAGAGAGAAAGAGACGCAGACTACAAATATACAGCAGCAGGCATCGTCAGGGTCTGGATGTAACCCACGACCTTCTGCGCACCAGGCGAGGTAGTTAACATCTCCTCGCCACCGTGAAGATGATGGTGATGATGAGAGAGAGAGAGACACGCAAACTTAAATTATATAGTAGCAGGCGTTAGGGTCGGGATCGAACCCACGACCTCCTGTATACCAGGCGAGGTAGTTAACATCTCCTAGCCACCGTGATGATGATGATGAGAGAGACACACAAACGAACCCACGACCTCCTGTATACCAGGCGAGGTAGTTAACATCTCCTAGCCACCGTGATGATGATGATGAGAGAGACACACAAACGAACCCACGACCTCCTGTATACCAGGTGAGGTAGTTAACATCTCCTCGCCACCGTGAAGATGATGGTGATGATGAGAGAGAGAGAGACACGCAAACTTCAATTATATAGTAGCAGGCGTCAGGGTCGGGGATTGAACCCACGACCACCTGTATACCAGGCGAGGTAGTCAACATCTCCTAGCCACCGTGATGATGATGATGACAGAGAGACACGCAAACTCCAAATATACAGCAGCAGGCGTCGTCAGGGTCGGGATCGAACCCACGACCTCCTGTACACCAGGCGAGGTAGTTAACATCTCCTAGCCACCATGATGATGATGAGAGAGAGAGAGAGACACGCAAACTGACAATATACAATAGGCGTGAGAGTCGGGATCGAACCCACGACCTCCTGCGTACCAGGGGAGGTAGTTAACATCTCCTGGCCATATTCTTTGTTTTTTTTCCGGTAAAGTCACCATGTAGGTAAAACATTAAAATTAACAAAAGTAAAATAATATAAAAATCACGACGTTTCGGAGGCAACACAAGCTTCCGTCTTCAGGTGGAACCGTCACAGCCACGACAGCTGTATCAAGTAAATGAGAGATTGCAAGAGCTACCACTCCGTTTATATAATGGTTGGAGAGGGGGGAAGGGCCAATACGGCACACTTTTTATTCATATGGTAAGGTGAGGCTTAAGAGGGTGAGCCTTTGTTATGGAGAGGTACGGTTTGTGACTCAACCTGTGAAAAGGAGAAAACAACTGAACATGGTGAACCTGCAATAGTTGTCCGTCAAATAAGATTGGCCAAATAAGTGTAGTTAAATCTTTTTTGCATGCTTAATCACATCTTCCCAATGATTACTCTTCAGTTTGTAACCATCATCACGGTTGAAATTACGTCTTGGGCTTGTGGGGCCATCGAGCAGAGGCTCACAGGAGTGGGATGGAGACTCGGCGAGGCTGTCCACTGCCAGTCAGGCGCTCGTACCAGGCTAGGTGCCCCTGGCCGTCAACGTGCAAGCCCCTCGATCATGACCCTCCTCTGTCTGTGACCGCGTGTGGCGAGGTGTCTGTGCCTCGTGCACTCCGAGTTGGCTGAACCGCCACCGAATGATTTGTAGCGAGAGACGTGGCCTGGGTGGTGGTGGTGGTGGTGGTGGAAGTCGGCGTTTTGATTAACGCCACAGAGAGACACAGAGAGACACAGAGACAGAGAAAGACATACAGAGAGAGACACACAAAGACACAGAGAGACACAGAGAGACACAGAGACAGAGACACAAACACAGAGAGAGACATAGAGAGACACAGAGAGAGACACAGAGAGACACAGAGACACAGAGAGACACAGAGACACAGAGAGACACAGAGAGACACAAAGACAGAAACACAGAGAGACACAGAGAGAGACACGGGGGATTATCGATCGACAAAGCGTGGCTCTTCCGCCCTCCACCGATCGTACGATCTCCATCAGAGAGAGAAGAGAGAATCAAATTAACGCGTTAATTTCTGAGCTAGCGAGCGAGCGCATTGATTGAGGACTTGATTTGTTTGAATGAATCTATTTTTTTTTAGTTTTTGGCGCCGTTGCATTGCCTGCCCTAGACAGATCCATTAATGACCGTGGCTTCATATACACAGGATGCTTCAAAACAATGTTAACACTTATATGGGACTATGGTTTTTTTATGGGGAAAAAACTGATGATAGTACATTGGAAACACGATTGCAAATGTACCTTAATAGCTTAAAAAAATGTTAACACTTATAATGGACTATAGTTTGTGTTATGGAAGAATAACTGATAATTAGTATACTTCTTGGTTCTTTCGGTAAAGTCACGTAGAAGGGAAATAATAAAATAATAAAAAATAAAACATAATAAAATAATTTTCACGACGTTTCGGCCGCAACGCAAGCAGCCGTCCTCAGGTGAAGAACAGGTCTGTCGGAAAGACAGCGTCTCATTCAGAAAGACAGTGTCTCATTCAGACAGTGTCTCATTCAGAGAGTGTCTCATTCAGACTGTCTGAATGAGACGCTGTCTTTCCGACAGACCTGTTCTTCACCTGAGGACGGCTGCTTGCGTTGTGGCCGAAACGTCGTGAGAATTGTATTTTATTATGTTTTATTTTTATTATTGTATTACTTCCCTTCTACGTGACTTTACCGAAAGAACCAAGAAGATGAATCCCCGCAGTCACGAAAGCTTTAAATCGAAATATAATTAGTACACTGTTAACATCATAACAAACGTACTTTAACGGCATCAAAACAATGGTAACACTTATATGGGACTAAGGTTTTTTTATGGAAAAATTACTGATGATAGTACACTGTTAAAATTATAACAAATGTATTTTAATAGCTTCAAAACGATGTTAACACTTACATGGGACTAAGGTTTTTTTAATGGAAAAATAACTGATAGAACAATGCTAACATGATTAGAAATGTACCTTAATAGCTTCAAAACAATGTTAACACTTATATGGGACTAAGGTTTTTTTTATGGAAAAATAACTGTTGATTGAACAATGCTAACATGATTAGAAATGTACCTTAATGGCTTTAAAACAATGTTAACACTTATATGGGACTATTGTTTTTAAATAAAAAAGAACGCTGTCGACATAATAACATGTAACATGTATGTAACATTATATATAAAACATGTAACACATATATACCATGATATATGTTACATGTTTTAAATATTTCAATATAAAGCTTTCGTGACTGCAGGGATTCACATTCTTGGTTCTTTCGGTAAAGTCACGTAGAAGGGAAATAATAAAATAATAAAAATGAAACGTAATAAAATTTCGATTTAAAGCTTTCGTGACTGCAGGGATTCACATTCTTGGTTCTTTCGGTAAAGTCACGTAGAAAGGGAAATAATGAAATAAAAAAAAATATTACAAATAAAAAATTCTCACGACGTTTCGATTGCAACACAAGCAGCAATCATCATCAGGTGTGAAACCCACAGCAAGGCAATTTGAAAACCGCCACTTTTTTCACATTTTCTTAGCGTGCTTTACACACCTGATGATGATTGCTGCTTGTGTTGCAATCGAAACGTCGTGAGAATTGTATTATTTTATTTTTGTTATTTTGATAAACACCATTACCCATTTATCCAGAAACTAAACTGAAGCACGTTCATCTTTTATTGTTACCAGCTAAGCCCCACTGCTCTGCTATGTAGCCGTTTGCGTTTTCAGTTTGCGACCTGGACATCACAAACGACAGCTCGCACGAAGTGGGCTCGTCATCATCATCGTGGTGGAGTGGGATGTACAGCGGCAGCCTGAATACTGTAACAAGCGCAATGTTCATTCTAAACGTGTTGAGTGAGAAACCGGAGGACCCGGAGAAAAATCCACGCGACCACGGGGAGAGAGCGAGAGAGAGACACGCAAACTGCAAATATACAGCAGCAGGCATCGTCAGGGTCGGGATCGAACCCACGACCTCCTGTACACCAGGCGAGGTAGTCAACATCTCCTAGCCACCGTGACGATGATGATGAGAGAGAGACACGCAAACTCCAAACATACAGCAGCAGGAGGCGTCATGGTCGGGATCGAACCCACGACCTCCTGTACACCAGGCGAGGTAGTCAACATCTCCTTGCCACCGTGAAGATTATGATGGAAGAGAGAGAGACACGCAAACTCCAAATGAACAGCAGGCTTCAGGATCGGGATCGAACCCACGACCTCCTGTACACCAGGCGAGGTAGTTCACATCTCCTAGCCACCGTGATGATGATGATGATGGAACCCACGACCTCCTGTATACCAGGCGAGGTAGTTAACATCTCCTAGCCACTGTGGGATGAGCGCGAGGCCACGGCTGCCACTTTGTCTGCACGGCAAAAATCCGATTTTGACCTCTGCGTTAAGCAGGGCGTGTGGGCGGGGGGAGGGGGTCATTCTCAACGCAATTACAAAGTAATTCAATTAAATTCGGCGTAAAAAGGTTTTCCACAATTCGGCAAATCGACGGAGACTTTCTTACCTCCCTCCCACCTCCCTCCCCTCTCCCCCCTCCCTCCCCTCCCTCCCTCCCCTCCCTCCCCTCCCTCCCCTCTCCCCCCTCCCTCCATCCCCCTCCCCTCCCCGCCTCCCTCCCTCCACTCCCTCCCTCCCCTCTACCCCCTCCCTCCCTCCCCCCTCCCTCCCCTCCCTCCACTCCCTCCCCCTCCCTCCCCTCCCTTTTTCCCCTCCCTCCCTCCCCTCTACCCCCTCCCTCCCTCCCCCCTCCATCCCCTCCCTCCCCTCTCCCCCCTCCCTCCATCCCCCTCCTCTCCCCGCCTCCCTCCCTCCCCTCCCTCCCCCATCCCTCCCCTCCCTCCCCTCCCTCCTTCCCTCCCTCCCCCTCCCTCCCCGCCTCCCTCTCTCCAATCCCCGCATCCCTCCCCTCCCCGGGAGATGGCGAGACAGACAGACAGACAGAAAATAATTGACTAACGAGTTATTTAGTTATTTCAGACGGGAGGTGGGTGGTGCCAACGCCGGCGTGATCGACTCACACAGAGACCCATAGACTCACACAGAGACCCATAGACTCACACAGAGACCCATACACTCACACAGAGACCCATAGACTCACATAGAGACACATAGACTCACACAGAGACACATAGACTCACACAGAGACCCATACACTCACATAGAGACACATAGACTCACACAGAGACCCATACACTCACACAGAGACCCATAGACTCACACAGAGACCCATACACTCACATAGAGACACAAAGACTCACATAGAGACCAATAGACTCACATAAAGACCCATACACTCACACAGAGACCCATAGACTCACACAGAGACCCATAGACTCACAGTCACCCATTGACTCACATAGAGACCCATAGACTCACACAGAGACCCATAGACTTACATAGAGACCCATACACTCACATAGAGACACAAAGACTCACATAGAGACCCATAGACTCACATAAAGACCCATACACTCACACAGAGACCCATAGACTCACACAGAGACCCATAGACTCACAGTCACCCATTGACTCACATAGAGACCCATAGACTCACACAGAGACCCATAGACTTACATAGAGACCCATACACTCACATAGAGACACAAAGACTCACATAGAGACCCATAGACTCACATAAAGACCCATACACTCACACAGAGACCCATAGACTCACACAGAGACCCATAGACTCACAGTCACCCATTGACTCACATAGAGACCCATAGACTCACACAGAGACCCATAGACTCACAGTCACCCATAGACTCACATAAAGACCCATACACTCACACAGAGACCTATACACTCACACAGAGACCCATAGACTCACATAGAGACCCATACACTCACACAGAGACCCATACACTCACATAGAGACCCTTAGACTCACAGTCACCCATTGACTCACATAGAGACCCATAGACTCACATAGAGACCCATAGACTCACGTAGAGACCCATAGACTCACGTAGCGACCCATAGACTCACATAGAGACCCTTAGACTTACATAGAGACCCTTAGACTCACATAGAGACCTATAAACTCACACAGGGACCTATAGACTCACATAGAGACCAATAGACTCACATAGAGACCCATAGACTCACATAGAGACCCATACACTCACACAGGGACCTATAGACTCACATAGAGACCCATAGACTCACATAGAGACCCATAGACTCACATAGAGACCCATACACTCACACAGAGACCCATAGACTCACATAGAGACCCATACACTCACATAGAGACCAATACACTCACATAGAGACCCTTAGACTCACAGTCACCCATTGACTCACATAGAGACCCATAGACTCACATAGAGACCCTTAGACTCACATAAAGACCCATAGACTCACATAAAGACCCATAGACTCATACAGAGACCCATAGACTCACAGTCACCCATAGACTCACATAAAGACCCATACACTCACACAGAGACCCATACACTCACATAGAGACCCTTAGACTCACAGTCACCCATTGACTCACATAGAGACCCATAGACTCACGTAGAGACCC
>NC_136339.1:2683663-2711214 GCF_964198595.1 Lampetra fluviatilis
AGGAGGGGGGAGGTAGGGAGGGAGTGGAGGGAGGGGGAGGGAGTGGAGGGAGGGAGGGGGGGGAGGTAGGGAGGGAGGGAGGGAGAGGGGAGGGGGCGAGGGAGGGAGGGAGGAGAAGGGGGGGATGGGGGAGGGAGTGGAGGGAGGGGGGGAGGAGGGAGGGGGGAGTTAGGGAGGGAGGAAGGGGGGGACTGGGAGGGAGGGGCAGGGAGGAAGTGGGGGAGGGAGGGGGGGGGAGGGATTAATGCGACTGGAAAACTCGAGATGGAATGTCACGTGGGATGTTTTTATTTAATGGAACGCATTTCGGGTTAGATTCGCATCATCCCCCCCCCATTCCACCCTTCCTTCCCCCTCCCTCCCTCCCTCCCTCCCTCCCTCCCTCCCTCCCTCCCTCCCTCCCTCCCCCTCTCCCTCCCCCCCCTCCCCCCCCTCCCCTCCGAGAAGGGTCGAAAGCTCACGGCCAAACCCCCCCCACACCTACCCCCCGTGATTCCTGTGATGATGCTGCGATTTGATCAGTGACACACACAGAGACACACACAGAGACACACACAGAGACACACACAGAGACACACACAGTGACACACACAGAGAGACACACAGTGACACACACAGAGAGACACACAGAGGGACACACAGTGACACACACAGAGAGGACACACAGTGACATACACCACAGAGGACATACACAGAGACACACACAGAGACACACACAGAGAGACACACAGTGACACACACAGAGACACACACAGTGACATACACACAGAGACACACACAGAGACACACACAGAGAGACACACAGTGACACACACAGAGAGACATACACAGAGACACACACAGAGACACACACAGAGACACACACAGAGAGACACACAAGAGAGACACACAGAGACACACACAGAGAGACACACAGAGACACACACAGAGACACACACAGAGAGACACACAGAGACACACACAGAGAGACACACAGAGACACACACAGAGACACACACAGAGAGACACACAGAGACACACACAGAGACACACACAGAGACACACACAGAGAGACACACAGTGACACACACAGAGAGACACACAGTGACACACACAGAGAGACACACAGTGACACACACAGAGACACACACAGAGACACACACAGAGAGACACACACAGTGACACACACAGAGAGACATACACAGTGACACACACAGAGACACACACAGAGACATACACAGAGAGACACACAGTGACATACACAGAGAGACACACAGTGACACACACAGAGACACACACAGAGACACACACAGTGACATACACAGAGAGACACACAGAGACACACACAGAGACACACACAGAGACACACACAGAGACTCACACAGAGACACACACAGAGACACACACAGAGACACACACAGAGACACACACAGAGACACACACAGAGACTCACACAGAGACACACACAGAGACACACACAGAGACACACACAGAGACACACACAGAGAGACACACAGTGACATACACAGAGAGACACACAGAGACATACACAGAGACACACACAGAGACACACACAGAGAGACACACAGTGACACACACAGAGAGACACACAGAGACATACACAGAGACACACACAGAGACTCACACAGAGACACACACAGAGACACACACAGAGACTCACACAGAGACTCACACAGAGACACACACAGAGAGACACACAGTGACATACACAGAGAGACACACAGAGACACACACAGAGAGACACACAGAGACTCACACAGAGACACACACAGAGACTCACACAGAGACACACACAGAGACACACACAGAGACTCACACAGAGACACACACAGAGACACACACAGTGACTCACACAGAGACTCACACAGAGACACACACAGAGACACACACAGACACCCACAGACTTACACAGACTCCCACAGAGACTCATATACTCACACAGAGACCCACAGACTTACACAGAGACCCATAGACTCACACAGAGACCCACAGACTTACACAGAGACCCACAGACTTACACAGAGACCCATAGACTCACACAGAGACCCACAGACTTACACAGAGACCCATAGACTTACACAGAGACCCATAGACTCACACAGAGACCCACAGACTTACACAGAGACCCATAGACTTACACAGAGACCCATAGACTCACACAGAGACCCACAGACTTACACAGAGACCCATAGACTCACACAAAGACCCACAGACTCACACAGAGACCCACAAACTCACACAGAGACCCATAGACTCCCACAGAGACTCATAGTCTCACACAGAGACCCACAAACTTACACAGAGACCCATAGACTCCCACAGAGACTCATAGACTCACACAGAGAGCCACAAACTTACACAGAGACTCATAGATTCACGTAGAGACCCGAATCATTCGGACAAAAAAAATACACGAAACCACGTGGAGAGAGAGAAACACAATCTACATCTGGCGCCTTCAGGGTCGGGATCAAACCCACGACCTCCTGCATACCAGGCGAGGTAGTTAACATCTCCTAGCCACCGTGATGATGATGATGATGATGAGAGAGAGACACGCAAACGAACCCACGACCTCCTGTATACCAGTCGAGGTAGTTAACATCTCCTAGCCAACGTGATGATGATGATGATGAGAGAGAGACACGCAAACGAACCCACGACCTCCTGTATACCAGTCGAGGTAGTTAACATCTCCTAGCCAACGTGATGATGATGATGATGAGAGAGAGACACGCAAACGAACCCACGACCTCCTGTATATCAGGCGAGGTAGTCAACATCTCGTAGCCACCGTGATGATGATGATGATGAGAGAGAGAGACACGCAAACGAACCCACGACCTCCTGCATACCAGGCGAGGTAGTCAACATCTCCACGAGGGGAGAGAGAGAGAGAGAAACACCGAGTGTGAGCGAGGAGTCAGAGATGTCATTTTTAATTTTTCGCTTCGAGTGAATTCAACGGATGGTCGGACAGCGGACGAGTGCGGGAGCTTGATTTTATTTTATTTTTACGGTGCAATTCCTGCGATTAAATTGGACTAAATTATTAGCGTGAAATTAAGATTCGCCCGTGGAAGTTAAATAAACGCGGCCTACAAACGAGTAACATCACAACGAGGCAATCTGGGGCGCTCGCTTGAAAAAAGTCTTGGTGCGATTTGAAGTAAAAAATTGCTGGCGCGTGTGTGAGTGTGCGAGTGTGCGAGTGTGTGAGTGTGCGTGTGTGTTAGTGTGTGTGTGTGTTAGTGTGTGTGTTAGTGTGTGTGAGTGCGTGTGAGTGCGTGTGTGTTAGTGTGTGTGTGTGTGAGTGAGTGTGTGTTAGTGTGTGTGTTAGTGTGTGTGTGTGTGTGCGTGTGTGTGAGTGAGTGTGTGAGTGTGCGTGTGTGTGTGAGTGCGTGTGTGTGCGTGTGTGAGTGTGTGAGTGCGTGTATGTTAGTGTGTGTGTGAGTGAGTGTGTGAGTGTGCGTGTGTGTGAGTGAGTGTGTGTGTGAGTGTGTGAGTGAGTGTGTGAGTGTGCGTGTGTGTGAGTGAGTGTGTGTGCATGTGTGTGAGTGTGTGAGTGTGCGTGTGTGAGTGCGTGTGTGTTAGTGTGTGTGTTAGTGTGCGTGTGAGTGCGTGTGTGTTAGTGTGTGTGTTAGTGTGTGTGTGTGTGTGCGTGTGTGTGAGTGAGTGTGTGAGTGTGCGTGTGTGTGAGTGAGTGTGTGTGCATGTGTGTGAGTGTGTGAGTGTGCGTGTGTGAGTGCGTGTGTGTTAGTGTGTGTGTTAGTGTGCGTGTGAGTGCGTGTGTGTTAGTGTGTGTGTTAGTGTGTGTGTGTGTGTGCGTGTGTGTGAGTGAGTGTGTGAGTGTGCGTGTGTGTGAGTGAGTGTGTGTGCATGTGTGTGAGTGTGTGAGTGTGCGTGTGTGTGCGTGTGTGAGTGTGTGAGTGTGCGTGTGTGAGTGCGTGTGTGTTAGTGTGTGTGTTAGTGTGCGTGTGAGTGCGTGTGTGTTAGTGTGTGTGTTAGTGTGTGTGTGTGTGTGCGTGTGTGTGAGTGAGTGTGTGAGTGTGCGTGTGTGTGAGTGAGTGTGTGTGCATGTGTGTGAGTGTGTGAGTGTGCGTGTGTGTGAGTGAGTGTGTGTGCATGTGTGTGAGTGTGTGTGAGTGTGTGCGTGTGTGTGTGTGTGTGCGTGTGTGTGAGTGTGTGCGTGTGTGAGTGAGTGTGTGTGTGCGTGTGTGCATGGTGTGTGTGTGCGTGTGTGTGAGTGTGTGTGCGTGTATGTGTGAGTGTGTGAGTGAGTGTGTGTGTGCGTGTGTGCATGGTGTGTGTGTGCGTGTGTGTGCGTGCATGAGTGCGTGTGTGTGCGTGTGTGTGCGTGCGCGCGCAGGTGCTCACAACAACGAGCGGAGCGCCGGGTGGCTAAAGCCCAGCGAGTCGGCACAGCAGGGGGTAACAGCTGGTGGTGCGTGGGTCACTCATCTCATTCGACCCGTGGCACCCACTGGGTCTGCCCCGTGACCTCCTCCTGCCGGCGGGCGTTCGACCCTCCGCGTGGCACTCAACGTGCACCTAGCCTGGCACCAGCGCCGCGGGTCACGTCACCGCTACTTGGTGGCGAATGGCGGTAGTTTGTTGTGTGTGTGCGTGTGTGTGTGTGCGTGTGTGCGTGCGTGTGTGTGTGCGTGCGTGTGTGTACGTGTGTGTGTGTGCGTGTGTGTGAGTGTGTGTGTGCGTGTGTGTGTGCGTGCGTGTGTGTACGTGTGTGTGTGTGCGTGTGTGTGAGTGTGTGTGTGCGTGTGTGTGTGTGCGAGTGTGTGTGCGTGTGTGCGTGTGTGCGTGTGTGTGTGTGTGTGCGTGTGTGTGTGTGTGTGCGTGCGTGCGTGTGTGTGTGTGTGCGTGCGTGCGTGTGTGCGTGTGTGCGTGTGTGTGTGTGTGTGCGTGCGTGCGTGTGTGTGTGTGTGCGTGCGTGTGTGTGTGTGCGTGTGTGTGTGTGTGCGTGTGTGTGTGTGTGTGCGTGCGCGTGTGTGTGCGTGTGTGTGAGTGTGTGTGAGTGTGTGTGCGTGTGTGTGCGTGTGTGTGCGTGTGTGTGTGCGTGTGAGTGTGTGTGAGTGTGTGTGCGTGTGTGTGCGTGTGTGTGAGTGTGAGTGTGTGTGCGTGTGTGTGCGTGTGTGTGAGTGTGTGTGCGTGTGTGTGCGTGTGTGTGTGCGTGTGTGCGCGTAATTGTGTGTGCGTGTGTGCGTGTGTGCGTGAGTGTGCGTGTGTGTGTGTGAGTGTGTGCGTGTGTGAGTATGTGCGTGTGTGTGAGTGTGTGTGAGTATGTGTGAGTGTGCGTGTGTGTGTGCGTGTGTGTGTAAGTGTGTCGGGCGTGAGGAGCGGTGGGTGTAGTGGTTAGCGCTACGCTGCGCTACGAACCCGGCCACCCGAGTTCGATTCCCGCTCACGGCCAACACCGCCGGTGACGATTATCTGAACCGGTCCTGAGCCTCTCCTAGGTCGACTCAGCCTCAAATGAGTATCTGATGCGGTGTGTAGTGAACATCGCCACTGGGGAGACAAAGGCGGTCGGGCGTGGTGCTAACCACCCACCCCCCTCGTGTGCCGTGCCCGCCTTCATAGGTGCTCGCTAACAGCACTTGCCCCTACAAGTCTCCGAAGGCTACACGGGTGATCTTTGTCTTTGTCTGCACCACAGCGAGGCATTGAAAGACACATCATCACCATGGCAACGACCATCGCCATGGCAACCATTATCGCGACCATCGCCGCGGTAAAACCAGCAACCGTCGCCAAGGCATTCACGGTCGCCGTGGCAACCGCCATCGCCGTGGCAACGACCATCGCCATGGCAACCACCATCGCAACCGCGTCCCATACAGACTGGTCCTCGACATGAATTGAAAAAAATAAATTATATTCTACAACGAGACGCTTCTTGATGGGGGTGGAGACATGTTTAATCTCTCATAAGCTGTTAAAGGCACTGGGCCGGTGGTGGCAATTCCACGGTCCTATGGCAGGGGTCGAGTATATCCATAGAACACAACCGCAGATGACTCCCACCCTCCAGCCCGCGAACAAAAACGCGGTGATCAAATTCGTCGGCCTCGCAGGCTGGGATGGAGGCAGGGAGGGAGGGAGGGATTGATGGATGGAGGGATGGAGGCAGGGAGGGAGGGAATGATTGATGGATGGAGGGCGGCAATGATGGATGGAGGGAGGTCATGATGGATGGATGGGGGGAGAAATGGAGGCAGGAAGGGATTTGATGGATGGAGGGAGGCAGGGATGGAGTGAAGGAATGAAGGAAGGATGGATGGATTGATGGAGGGAGGGAGAAAGAGATGGAGGGAGGGTGGAGAGCGAGGAAGAAACGGAGTGGTGGTGGTGGTGGGAGTGGTGGGGGTGGTGGTGGTGGTGATGGTGGTGGTGATGGTGGTGGTGGTGGTGATGGTGATGGTGGTGGTGATGGTGGTGGTGATGGTGGTGGTGATGGTGGTGGTGATGGTGGTGGTGATGGTGATGGTGGTGGTGATGGTGGTGGTGGTGGTGGTGATGGTGGTGGTGGTGGTGATGGTGATGGTGGTGGTGATGGTGGTGGTGATGGTGGTGGTGATGGTGGTGGTGGTGGTGATGGTGATGGTGGTGGTGATGGTGGTGGTGATGGTGGTGGTGATGGTGGTGGTGATGGTGGTGGTGATGGTGGTGGTGATGGTGATGGTGGTGGTGGTGGTGGTGGTGATGGTGGTGGTGATAGTGGTGGTGGTGATGGTGATGGTGGTGGTGATGGTGGTGGTGATGGTGGTGGTGATGGTGGTGGTGATGGTGGTGGTGGTGGTGATGGTGATGGTGGTGGTGATGGTGGTGGTGATGGTGGTGGTGGTGGTTATGGTGGTGGTGATGGTGGTGGTGATGGTGGTGGTGATGGTGGTGGTGATGGTGGTGGTGATGGTAGTGGTGATGGTGGTGGTGGTGATGGTGGTGGTGATGGTGATGGTGGTGGTGATGGTGGTGGTGATGGTGATGGTGGTGGTGATGGTGATGGTGGTGGTGATGGTGGTGGGGATAGTGGTGGTGGTGGTGGTGATGGTGATGGTGGTGGTGATGGTGGTGGTGATGGTGATGGTGGTGGTGATGGTGATGGTGGTGGTGATAGTGATGGTGGTGGTGATGGTGATGGTGGTGGTGATGGTGGTGGTGATGGTGATGGTGGTGGTGATGGTGATGGTGGTGGTGATGGTGGTGGTGGTGATGGTGATGGTGGTGGTGGTGGTGGTGATGGTGGTGGTGATGGTGGTGGTGATGGTGATGGTGGTGGTGATGGTGATGGTGGTGGTGATGGTGGTGGTGATGGTGGTGGTGATGGTGGTGGTGATGGTGGTGGTGATGGTGATGGTGGTGGTGATGGTGGTGGTGATGGTGATGGTGGTGGTGATGGTGGTGGTGATGGTGATGGTGGTGGTGATGGTGGTGGTGGTGGTGGGGTTCCATCATCATCATCACGGTGGCTAGGAGATGTTAACAACCTCGCCTGGTATACAGGGGGTCGTGGGTTCCATCATCATCATCATCACGGTGGCTAGGAGATGTTAACAACCTCGCCTGGTATACAGGGGGTCGTGGGTTCCATCATCATCATCATCACGGTGGCTAGGAGATGTTAACTACCTCGCCTGGTATACAGGAGGTCGTGGGTTCCATCATCATCATCATCACGGTGGCTAGGAGATGTTGACTACCTCGCCTGGTATACAGGAGGTCGTGGGTTCCATCATCATGAACATCATCGCGGTGGCTAGGAGATGTTAACTACCTCGCCTGGTATACAGGAGGTCATGGGTTCCATCATCATGAACATCACGGTGGCTAGGAGATGTTAACTACCTCGCCCGGTATACAGGAGGTCGTGGGTTCAATCCCGACTCAGACGCCTGCTGCTGTATATTTGGAGTTTGCGTGTCTCTCCCCTCCCCTCTCTCTCCCCGTGGTCGCGTGGATTTTTCTCTTCCCTGTCCAAATTCAGAATCCACATCACCACCCGTTCACAGTATCATATTTTTTTTGTCTGCCTCTCGACATTTCCACTGCGTAGGGCTCTCATTTGTGGTGGCGGTCTGGTCGTTTATAAAAAAATAGCTGCCGTGCACCCCTTAGCTGGTAAAAATCAAAGAAATAAAAAACAGTTGTGTTCCGATTTAAAGCTTTCGTGACTGCAGGGATTCATCTTCTTGGTTCTTTCAGTAAAGTCATTCTACGTAGAAGGGAAGTAACCCACAGACTCACACAGCAACCCATAGACTCAACCAGACACCCATAGACTCACATGGAGTCCCGTAGACTCACCCAGACACCTATATATTCACACAGAGACCCATAGACTCACACATATACCTACAGACTCATCCAGACACCCACAGACTCACACAGCGACCGATAGACTCACGCAGAGACCCATAGACTCATCCGGAGACCTGAATACTTACAGAAATATCCATAGACTCACCCAGAAATCCATATACTCACTCAGACACCGATAAACTTACACAGAGACCCATAGACTTTGTCAACAAAACAGGTGTTAAGATTTCGATTAAAAGCTTTCGTGACTGCAGGGATTCATCTTCTTGGTTCTTTCGGTAAAGTCACGTAGAAGGGAAATAATAAAATAATAAACATAAAACATAATAACATAATTCTCACGACATTTCGGCCACAACGCAAGCAGCCGTCCTCAGGTGAAGACCACGTCTGTCGAGAAGACAGCGTCTGAATGAAACAGCACCACGCTTGGCGCGTAGAAGACACTTGTGTTCGCTTTGATCTCATTGCTCCGCATTTGCAATCGACATTGTGTTCAGAGACTTTCGGCTGTTGCCGCTATAAATGGCCACATGATCACGATGACGATATCATCCACTTAGTTGAACTATCATTAGGTGGTAATAAAAACATCGATACGAGTTTGGCAAATCCCGGCTTAAACGGATCTCAATTTACGAGCCCCTGTACAACAGGCAATGGCAAGGGTCGGGACGAAAGCACCACAACCTCCTGTATACCAGGAGAGGTCATTGACATCTCCGAGTCAGCGAAACGCCCCCCTGTCTCTCTCTCTCTCTCCTCTCATCTCATTTGGACCACCCACCCTCCCAAGGGGTCTCTGTTCATCGTATCGAGGTCTGCTTTCCACCGCTTCCACACACCAGAGGTCGCAACCGGGTACCCGATACCCGTACCCTACCCGATACCCGGCTACCCGTACCCGGCCGGGTACAGGTAGCCGTTTGCGACCCTGGTGCGGCCGGGTACGGGTACGGGTAGGCCGTGAGTCACTGGTGAGTAGCCGTTTGTCACTCATTTCTCAACGTCTTGTCTCTTCTCACAATTCAAGTTCCTAGAATCAACCCACCCACGCCTGCAACATGGCTTCATCCCAGAGGTCGCAATCAGGTACCTGATACCCGTACCCTACCCGTACCCAGCCGGGTACGGGTAGGGTACGGGTACGGCCGGGTACGGGTACGGGTACCCGTTTGCGACCCTGGTGCGGCCGGGTACGGGTAAGGAATCAAAACCCGTTTGCGACCACTGCCACATACACACACACACGCAACACTGGTCAACAAAAAAAACATTTGTTTTCTGGCCTGGACTTTTGCAGCTGTTCTAGACTAAGTTCAAGGGGCTGATTCCAAATCTGATCTCAGATTTGCTCGATCACATCTCATTTTTATGCTATCGGCATACCGCATTTTCATTGATTTTACCCGAAATTAACTCCGTCACTTATGATTGCAAGTTGTTGCGAGTCAGAGACTGCTTTAGTGTTCAAATACGGTGCTGTATTTTTAGGATGGTGTGTTTATAAAATCGTGTTATGTAGATAGAGAGGCGTCTGCATCGTCGCGTCTCTGCCCCCATGTTAGACCACAGAACGAACGCTACGGAGGGGAACTTTAAAACGTAAACAAACATGCTCTGATAATAATAATACTGAGACTAACAGATTTTGACTTGAAATTTTCGTGCCTGCAGGAGATCATATGCATGGTTCTTTCGGTAAAGTCACGTAGATATAAATAAAATGAATTGTTAATAAAAAATATGCTTTTATTATTTATTTATTTTTACTTTCATTGTATTTTTTTATTTTTATTTTTTATTATTTTTTTAACTTTCATTGAATTATTTTATTTTTATTTTTTCTCTCTAATACTTTGAAACTGATTCGCCTCCACCAGAACTGCAGGCTTCTGTGACGCCTGCGTCTCTTCACCATTGTTCGAGCGGAGGACAATGTCAGTGTGTGTATGTAAGCGTGTGTGTCTGTATGTGTGCCCATGCCCAGCCACCGCATGCCTAAACAGCTTTTGTTCGGCCGGATCGAGGGGGCTAAACGGGCGCGGCACGGGCTAGAGAAGAGATGGAGTGATGTGGTACAGGAGGACGTGGAGCTGAGTGGACTTGCCGATGACTGGTACCAGCGGTGTCAAGATCGGCCTCAGTGGAGGAGGCTCGTGAAGGACGCTACTGGGCAGTTGGAGGCAGTCGCCCTCCAACAACAACGGAGGGCGGAGGAGCGACGCTCACAACAACGAGCGGAGCGCCGGGTGGCTAAAGCACAGCAAGTTGGCACAGTAGGGGGCACAGGTGGTGCATCAGCCAGTCATCTCGGTCATCTCGGTCAGTCGACCCGTGGCACCTGCTGGGTCTGCCCCGTGACCTCCTGCCAGCGGGCGTTCGACACTTCACGTGGCCTCAAGGTGCACATGGCCTGGCACAAGCGTCGTGGTGACGTCACCGCTACTTATTGGCGAATGGCGGTTGTTGTTGTTGTTGTTAGGGGAGCGGTGGGGTAGCGGTTAACGAACCCGGCGACCCGAGTTCGATTCCCGCTCACGGCCAACACCAGTGACGATTATCTGGACCGGTCCTGGGCCTCCCCTAGGTCGACTCAGCCTCAAATGAGTACCTGGTGCGGTGTGTAAACATCGCCACTAGGGAGACAAAGGCGGTCGGGCGTGGTGCTGGCCACCCACCCTCTCGTGTACCGTTCCGGCCTTCATAGGTGCTCGCTAACAGCACTTGCCCCTACAGTCTGTTAAGGCTATATGGGGGATCTTTATCTTTGTGTCTGTGTGTGTCTGTGTGTGTACACGCGTATGTGTATGTGTATGTAAGCGTGTGTCTGTATGTAAGCGTGTGTGTGTGTAAGTAAGCGTGTGTGTGTCTATATTATATGTGTGTGTCCCTGATGGAACGTCTGTGCCTGATAGCAACATTCAGGCTGGCCTACGATCCATCATGGGTTTAACCTGCAGGCTGGATTGTGTGAGGAGCTCACAAATCCTTGGAATATCTGGACAACGTCCCATCGGTGAGCTCCTCCGGCAGGCAAGGCTGCGTTGGCTGGGTCATGTAGCCCGCATGCCCAGCCACCGCATGCCCAAGCAGCTTTTGTTTGGCCAAATCGAAGGGGCGCGTGGGTGAGTGAGTGCTTGCGTGGGTGAGTGAGTGGGTCAGTGGGTGAGTGTGTGGGTGAGTAGGTGAGTGAGTGGGTGAGTGTGTGGGTGAGTGGGTGAGTGTGTGGGTGAGTGAGTGAGTGGGTGAGTGAGTGACATAGGCTAGAGAAGAGATGGAGTGATGTGGTACAGGAGGACGTGGAGCTGAGTGGACTTGCCGATGACTGGTACCAGCGGTGTCAAGATCGGCCTCAGTGGAGGAGGCTCGTGAAGGACGCTACTGGGCAGTTGGAGGCAGTCGCCCTCCAACAACAACGGAGGGCGGAGGAGCGACGCTCACAACAACGAGCGGAGCGCCGGGTGGCTAAAGCACAGCAAGTTGGCACAGTAGGGGGCACAGGTGGTGCATCAGCCAGTCATCTCGGTCATCTCGGTCAGTCGACCCGTGGCACCTGCTGGGTCTGCCCCGTGACCTCCTGCCAGCGGGCGTTCGACACTTCACGTGATAGCCTCAAGGTGCACATGGCCTGGCACAAGCGTCGTGGTGACGTCACCGCCACTTAGTGGCGAATGGCGGTTGTTGTTGTGTGTCTGTCTGTGTGTGTGTGTCTGTGTGTGTCTGTGTGTGTGTGTCTGTGTGTGTCTGTGTGTGTGTGTGTGTCTGTGTGTGTCTGTGTGTGTCTGTGTGTGTGTGTCTGTGTGTGTGTGTCTGTGTGTGTGTCTGTGTGTGTGTGTCTGTGTGCGTGTGTCTGTGGCTCGTGAAGGACGCTACTGGGCAGTTGGAGGCAGTCGCCCTCCAAACAACAACGGTGGGCGGAGGAGCGACGCTCACAACAACGATCAGAGCACCGGGCGTCTAAAGCACAGCGAGTCGGCACAGTAGGGGGCACAGCTGGTGGTGATGGTTGTGTTTCTCTGCCGTGTAATTTCACAGTGGAGTTGAAACCTCCATGCGCAGTGTCTTCAGCTTTGCTCGATAGATATATAAACCATATACATTATATTTCGATTTAAAGCTTTCGTGACTGCAGGGATTCATCTTCTTGGTTCTTTCGGTAAAGTCACGTAGAAGGGAAATACTAAAAGAATAAAAACTAAAACATAATAACATAAAGAAAATGATTTTATTATGTTTTATTTTTATTATTTTATTATTTCCCTTCTACGCGACTTTACCGAAAGAACCAAGAAGACACATAAATTATATAAATATGTAATATATATTTATATATATTTCCTACACGTTGTTTCCATTCATATCTCTGCGGCAGCGTTCTGCGCTGAGTGCGCTTTGATGGATGGTCGGCGGTGCGTGCCACTGCAGAGCGAAGTGAGGGCTCGCTCGGTCGAGGGTTTTTAATAAAATCACACGCACACAGACACACAGATACACATATACACACATACACATATACACACACACATACACACACAGACACACAGATACACATATACACACACATACATACACACACAGATACACACACATACACATATACACACATACACACACACATACACACACACATACACACACACATACACACACACATACACACACATACACACATACATACATACACACACATACACACACAGACACACAGATACACACATACACACACACATACACACACACATATACACACACATACATACACACACAGATACACACACATACACATATACACACATACACACACACATACACACACAGATACACACATATACATACACACACATACACACATACATACACATATACACACATACACACACACATACACACACAGACACACATACAGATACATACACACACACATACACACACAGATACACACACACATAGACACATACACACATACAACAACAACAACCGCCATTCGCCACTAAGTGGCGGTGACGTCACCACGACGCTTGTGCCAGGCCATGTGCACCTTGAGGCCACGTGAAGTGTCGAACGCCCGCTGGCAGGAGGTCACGGGGCAGACCCAGCAGGTGCCACGGGTCGACTGACTGAGATGACCGAGACGACTGGCTGATGCACCACCTGTGCCCCCTACTGTACCAACTTGCTGTGCTTTAGCCACCCGGCGCTCCGCTCGTTGTTGTGAGCGTCGCTCCTCCGCCCTCCGTTGTTGTTGGAGGGCGACTGCCTCCCACTGCCCAGTAGCGTCCTTCACGAGCCTCCTCCACTGAGGCCGATCTTGACACCGCTGGTACCAGTCATCGGCAAGTCCACTCAGCTCCACGTCCTCCTGTACCACATCACTCCATCTCTTCTCCAGCCCGTGCCGCGCCCGTTTAGCCCCCTCGATCCGGCCGAACAAAAGCTGTTTAGGCATGCGGTGGCTGGGCATGCGGGCTACATGACCCAGCCAACGCAGCCTTGCCTGCCGGAGGAGCTCACTGATGGGACTTTGCCCAGATCTTTCAAGGACTTGTGAGCTCCTCACACAATCCAGCCTGGTTAAACCCAGGATGGATCGTAGGCAGGCCAGCTTAAATGTTTCCAACCGGCGAAGATGCTCCACTAGGGGGGTCCACGTTTCGCAAGCGTAGAGAAGGGAGGGAATGACCGTGGCCGAGAAGACCTGAAGCTTCGTGCGGAGCCACAGACCAGGTAGCTTCCACACAGCGTTACGCAACCGATGAAAAGATATTGCCGCTCGACTGATTCGGAGTGAGACCTCTGCTGATAAACTGGAGCCGGTCATGAGCACACTGCCCAGGTATGGGAAACTCTCCACTCTCTCCACAACTGCCCCATCACCAATTGGGAGTTGTGGGGGTGGAGTGTCCGATGGTACAAAATATCCAGGCAGGTGCTTAGTTTTGGTGGGGCTGATGGTAAGGCCCCACCTCTTAGTGGCACGCTCCAGTCTCAGCAGCAGCGTCTCCAACTCCTCGTCTGAACGAGCAGCTATTACCAAATCATCGGCATACATAACGTGGTTGACCAATAGGGGGCCATCCCTTGATCGCACCCGGGCGTCGATCAGCCTCCCATTATATCTGTACCAAATGGAAATTCCCCCGGTACAGCTATTGAAGGCTTCACGAACTACGCAGTCGCAATAGATGTTAAATAATGTGGGAGCCAGAGGACATCCCTGTCGCACGCCAAGGTGTACAGGGAAAGGCTCCGACTCCCGGCCACGTAGTTTTACCCGGGCCCGCTCACCATCATGAAGGTCCTTAATGATCGTGAGCAGAGGGTCAGGGACTCCGAAAGCACGAAGAACAACCCAGAGCCCAGTCCTACTGATGGTATCATAGGCGTTGACCAGGTCAATAAAGCAGAGATGTAGGTCTTTTTGGAATTCCCTACACCTCTGCTGTAGCAGACGGACAGAAAATATGGCATCTGTGCAGGACCGCCCTTTCCTGAAACCGCATTGGGGTTCCCGGCGAGATCTCCGTGATGCTTCTACTGATGATGTTGTTGCTGATGATGCTGTTGCTGATGATGCTGTTGCTGATGATGCTGTTGCTGATGATGCTGTTGATGATAATGATTCTACTGATGATGATGATGTTGATGATGCTGCTGATGATGATGATGCTGCTGATGATGATTCTGCTGATGATACTGCTGATGATGATCGCGACGACGTTTCCGCCGATGCTGATGATGCTGATGATGATGATGCCGATTGAGTGTCGAGTTGACTTTGGTTTGTTTGACGGAACCAGCTTGACCGGTTCGCCGGATATGTTTTTCCCGGCGAGATCTCCGTGGGGTGACCGTGTGGCCATCGGCGGCAGTAACGAATAACAAAAGATAAAAAGAAAACCCCGCAAATATTCGCACACAGAGATGCAGAGATAGTGACAGTGTTAGACGGAGGCCAAGTTTTAAGTTGAATGTAAAAACTCACGTTTTTGTTTTACGCTTGCATTTACTCAAGATTATTTAATAGTTTCGATTTAAAGCTTCTGTCGTGACTGCAGGGATTCGTCTTCTTGGTTCTTTCGGTAAAGTCACGTAGAAGGGAAATAATAAAATAATAAAAAAAAACATAATAAAATACTATTATTTTATATATTATTAATAAAATAATGAAAATAAAACATAATAAAATAATATGTTTTTATTATGTTTTATTTTTATTATTTTATTGTTTCCCTTCTACGTGACTTTACCGAAAGAACCAAGAAGATTATTTTATATTGTTATTTTTTTTATGTGCCTTCCATAGTCATTTATAATAATGCAAGTTCGTTTTGTGTGGAATTTGCTTTTATTCTTTTGTGATTTGTTTTTTAATCTGTACAGCACTTTGAATGGCATCCTTTGCACTAAATTGTGCTTCAGAAATAAAGTCTCGATTGAGACTTGATTGATAGAGACACATAGAGACACACACAGAGACATACATTGAGACTCCGAGATAAACATAGACACATAGAGACGCATAGAGACTCATAGAGAAACATAGAGACACATAGAGACACACAGAGGTATACATTGAGACCCAAAGAGATACATAGAGACTCATATAAAAACATGGAAACACATAGAGATATACAGATGCTGATAGTGTCACACAGAGACCCATAGATATACATAGATACACATATAGACACACATAGACCCAGAGATACATAGAGACTCATATAAAAACATGGAGACACAGAGTCTTACATACAGACCCATAGATATACATAGAGACACATGAAGATACACACAGACCCAGAGAGATACATAGAGACACACAGAGATATACATTGAGACCCAAAGAGATGCATAGATACACATAGACGTTTCGATCGCAACACGAGTGTTGTAGATTTTTGTAATTTTTTGTTATTTTCTTTCAACCTATCTACGTAACTTTACCGAAAGACCCAAAAATGACAACTTTTTATTTTTCATCGTTTAGAAGAAAACAAATGAAGAACACGAGCCTCTGTAAGCCACTCCCAACCCTCCCCCATATCCACTAAAACGCAGTTTGAGACTGGGCTCTAAAGAAAGCTGTCTCTGGTGTGGACCAATCAGTTCCAAACACAACGCATCATCATATACTACGAGGGCGTGTTTGTGCTGCTTTGTTTTGCATGTTCACCACGAGTATAAGTTCAAGTTCAAGTTCACGTATTAGGTGTAGCCCTGTGAGCCATTCGGCTCTTGAATCGGGTGCAACCGCAACAAACAAAAAACATCTTAAAGTGAATATGTGACTGAGTGCAAACAGAAAATCCAAGAAAAGACGGCAAAATATTGCAGGAAAAAGCACCGTTACACACCAACGCTGTGTGCAAAAATCCCAGTGGGATGCAAATCAAACAACCAAAAATGCATATTAGTAGGTTTTTTTCGGTAAAGTCACGTAGGTAAAAAAATTAAAATTAATAAAAGTAAAATAAAAAATAAAAATCACGACGTTTCGGAGGCAACACAAGCTCCCGTCTTCAGGTGGAACAGTCACAGCACGATTGCTGTATCAAGTAATATTTTACTTTTATTAATTTTAATTTTTTACCTACGTGACTTTACCGAAAAAACCTAATAATATGAATCCTTGCAAGTCACGAAAGCTTCAAATCTAGAACCAACAATGCAGCCACGATTCCAAGCAAAAAGGTTTCAGTTTGGTGTTTTAACCAACCTAGCACAAATGTTTTCACTGTCAGAAAGAGTCAAACCTATTCCTATGTTTTGATGCTGTTGAGGGAAGTCCCATGAGAGAGAGAGAACCACGGCGCGAGGTACGGTGAGTGTCCCTAGGAGCCAACATGTCTCGCTGGAAGCATAGCAATGACGAAAATAAACACTCTGCCAACACACACACACACACACCTACCCAACACACACACACCCAACACACACACACACACCTACCCAACACACAGACACACACACACCTACCCAACACACACACACACACCTACCCAACACACACACACACACACCTACCCAACACACACACACACCTACCCAACACACATACACACCTATCCAACACACACACACACCTACCCAACACACACACACCTACCCAACACACACACACACACACCTACCCAACACACACACACACCTACCCAACACACACACACACACCTACCCAACACACACACACCTACCCAACACACACACACACACACACCTACCCAACACACACACACACACACACCTACCCAACACACACACACACCTACCCAACACACACACACACACACCTACCCAACACACACACACACACACACCTACCCAACACACACACACACACCTACCCAACACACACACACACACACCTACCCAACACACACACACACCTACCCAACACACACACACACACACCTACCCAACACACACACACGCACACCTACCCAACACACAGACACACACACACCTACCCAACACACACACACACCTACCCAACACACACACACACCTACCCAACACACACACACACACCCAACACACACACACACAACACACACACACACCTACCCAACACACACACACACACACCTACCCAACACACACACACACACCTACCCAACACACACACACACACCTACCCAACACACACACACACCTACCCAACACACACACACACCTACCCAACACACACACACACACCTACCCAACACACATACACACCTATCCAACACACACACACACCTACCCAACACACAGACACACACACACCCAACACACACACACCTATCCAACACACACACACACCTACCCAACACACACACACCTACCCAACACACACACACACACCTACCCAACACACACACACACACCTACCCAACACACACACACCTACCCAACACACACACACACACACACCTACCCAACACACACCTACCCAACACACACACACACACACACACCTACCCAACACACACACACACCTACCCAACACACACACACACACACCTACCCAACACACACACACACACACACCTACCCAACACACACACACACACCTACCCAACACACACACACACACACACACACCTACCCAACACACACACACACACCTACCCAACACACACACACACACACACACACCTACCCAACACACACACACACCTACCCAACACACACACACACACCTACCCAACACACACACACCTACCCAACACACACACACACACACCTACCCAACACACACACACACACACCTACCCAACACACATACACCTACCCAACACACACACACACCTACCCAACACACACACACACACACCTACCCAACACACACACACACCTACCCAACACACACACACACACCTACCCAACACACACACACCTACCCAACACACACACACACATCTACCCAACACACACACACACACCTACCCAACACACACACACCTACCCAACACACACACACACACCTACCCAACACACACACCTACCCAACACACACACACACACCTACCCAACACACACACACCTACCCAACACACACACACACATCTACCCAACACACACACACACACCTACCCAACACACACACACCTACCCAACACACACACACACACACCTACCCAACACACACACACACCTACCCAACACACACACACACACCTACCCAACACACACACACCTACCCAACACACACACACACACACACCTACCCAACACACACACACACACACACCTACCCAACACACACACACACCTACCCAACACACACACACACACACCTACCCAACACACACACACACCTACCCAACACACACACACACACCTACCCAACACACACACACACACACCTACCCAACACACACACACACCTACCCAACACACACACACACACACCTACCCAACACACACACACACCTACCCAACACACACACACACACCTACCCAACACACACACACCTACCCAACACACACACACACACACACACCTACCCAACACACACACACACACACCTACCCAACACACATACACCTACCCAACACACACACACACCTACCCAACACACACACACACACCTACCCAACACACACACACACCTACCCAACACACACACACACACCTACCCAACACACACACACCTACCCAACACACACACACACATCTACCCAACACACACACATACACCTACCCAACACACACACACCTACCCAACACACACACACACACACCTACCCAACACACACACCTACCCAACACACACACACACACCTACCCAACACACACACACACACACCTACCCAACACACACACCTACCCAACACACACACACACACACACACCTACCCAACACACACACACACACACCTACCCAACACACACACACACACACCTACCCAACACACACACACACCTACCCAACACACACACACACCTACCCAACACACACACACACACACCTACCCAACACACACACACCTACCCCTCATCACCCTCATCACTCACCCACCCCTCACCACCCCACACCACCCACCCCTCACCATCTTCCCAACCCACCTACCCCTCACCACCCCTCATCACCCACCCACCTACCCCTAACCACCGCACACCACTCACCCACCCACCCCTCACCACCTCACCCACCCCACACCACCCACACCACCCACTCACCTACCCCTCACCACCCCACACCACCCAGCCACCCCTCACCACCCCACCCACTTACCCACCCACCCCTCACCACCCCACTCCATCCACCCCTCACCACCCTACACCACCCACCCACCCCTCACCACCCCTCACCACACCACACCACCCACCCACCTACCCGCCTACCCAACCTACCCCTCACCACCACAACACACAGCAGGGGTGAGGAACCTTTTATCTGCCAAGGACCATACGAATATATACAACATCATTCGCGGGCCGTACAAAATGATCAACTGAAAAATTAGCCCCGTTATATTTGGTCAAACATTTCATTAACTCGCCCCTAATGCGATGGCTGGAACTGCTTCTTTTTGGCGAGGCGTGTGATGATGTTAGCTGCTGCTGTTGATGATGTTAGCTGCTGCTACTCGCAACTGCTTTTGCAGGTTTGCTCCGAGATTTATTGAACTTCTAGTCCCGGCTGTGGTTGCCTTGGTAGGGCCAGACCCAAATGATTTCGTGGTACTCATACGGAACTACGGGTCGGACGTTCCCCACCCATGCCACCCAGCCACATATCGATGCTTCATCAACCTAACCTGCACCCAACCCACCCACCCCACCCACCAATCAAACCACCTACACGCCACCCATCCCACCTACCCACCCACTCGACCTACCCACCTACCTACCTATCCCCCACCCACCCACGTACCCACCAACCACCCACCCTACTAACCTACCCACCAACTACACCCCACCACCTACGCACCCAATCCACCTACCTATCCCTCACCCACCCACCTATCCACCAACCACCCTCCACCCACCAACCTACAGAGCAACCACCCACTCCACCTATCCACCCACAAACCTATCGCCCCACCTACCCACCTACCCAGCAACAACACCCCCCCCCTCTCGCTCCCCCCTCTTTCAAATGCATTTAATGGATCCATTCAAAAAGGAAGCGCTCCCAGACATGGTTTTTAATACATCAAATTAACGTGGACGCGAAGGCCGAGCGGAGAGGGTTGTCTAGCCTAGGGGACAGGGGGGTGGTAGGGTGTGGGGTGGAAACATTGATTGACATAAACGCTCTTGGCAGGACATGTAAAAAGTTGTGACCCGTGTGTGGATAAATAGATCTGTAGGCGAGTCATCTGTTTGGATAGAGACCCATGTATGTAGACTGTACGGGTTCCAGATCCATGGACCCACACAGAGACCCATAGACTCACCCAGAGACACGGAGCCTCACACAGAGACCCATAGACTCACACAGAAACCCATAGACTCACACAGAGACCCATAGACTCACACAGAGACCCATAGACTCACACAGAGACCCATAGACTCACACATAGACCCATAGACTACATAGAGACCCATAGACTCACACAGAGACCCATAGACTCACACAGAGACCCATAGACTCACACATAGACCCATAGACTACATAGAGACCCATGTATGTAGACTGTACGGGTTCCAGATCCATGGACCCACACAGAGACCCATAGACTCACCCAGAGACACGGAGCCTCACACAGAGACCCATAGACTCACACAGAAACCCATAGACTCACACAGAGACCCATAGACTCACACAGAGACCCATAGACTCACACAGAGACCCATAGACTCACACATAGACCCATAGACTACATAGAGACCCATAGACTCACACAGAGACCCATAGACTCACACAGAGACCCATAGACTCACACATAGACCCATAGACTACATAGAGACCCATGGACTCACACAGAGACCCATAGACGCACACAGAGACCCATAGACTCACACATAGACCCATAGACTACATAGAGACCCATGTATGTAGACTGTACGGGATGCAGATCCATGGACCCACACAGAGACCCATAGACTCACACAGAGACACGGAGCCTCAGACAGAGACCCATAGACTCAAACGTAGGCCCATATATTGAGGACGATCAAATATTAACACGGACCCATAGACTACCCTAGAGACCCGTAGACTCACACAGAGACCCATAGACTCAGCCAGAGACCCATTGACTTACACAACGATCCATCGACTTACACAGAGACCCATAGACTCACACATAAACCTACAGACTCACCAATAATCCCACAGACTCACCCAGACACCCACAGACTCACACAGCGACCCATATACTCACACAGATACCCATTCACTTACACAGAGTCCCATCGATTTACACATAGACCCATAGACTCACCCAGACACCCATAGACTCGCACAGAGACCCATAGACTCACCCAGACACCCATAGACTCACACAGAGACCCATAGACTCACACATATACCTACAGACTCATCCAGACACCCACAGACTCACAAAGCGACCAATAGACTCATTCAAAGACCCATATATTCATTCGGAGACCTGAATACTTACAGAAAGATCCATTAGACTCACCCAGAAATCTATAGACTCACTCAGACACCGATAAACTTACACAGAGACCCATAAACTTTGGCAACAAAACAGGTGTTAAGATTTCGATTAAAAGCTTTCGTGACTGCAGGGATTCATCTTCTTGGTTATTTCGGTAAAGTCACGTAGAATGGAAATAATAAAATAATAAAAATAAAACATAATAAAATAATTCTCACGACGTTTCGGCCACAACGCAATCAGCCGTCCTCAGGTGAAGAACAGGTCAGAATGCAATAAAACAACAATACTCTGATAATCTATGCATTGTCTTTGAAACTGATTGCTGCACACCAGAGACAGCTTTCTTTAGAGCCTAGTCTCAAACGGTGTTCGACCAGATGACGCCACAAGGCGTACAGCCGAAAGACAACGCCGCTATCAGAGTAATGAGAGCTCCGGGTAGAGCATCTACATCATGGGACCTCCTTTGCCAAGTAGCATAATATGAGAATAGTTTTTCCCATTTTTTTCCGACAACATAGTTTGGTTCTGGCAAAGGAGTCCCCATGATGTAGCTGCTATACCCCGAGCAATCACGCCTCTCTGGGAGCGAGTGAAGATCACCGGCTCTATCCAGAATAACCATCCAATCCGGCTCGTATCCGGGCGAGGTTGAAGACCACTGCAGCTTAGAGGCAATGTGACTGTATTCTTAGGTTTTTTCGGTAAAGTCACGTAGATAAAAGCAAATTAATAAAAGTCAAATAAAAATCACGACGTTTCGGAGGCAACACAAGCTTCCGTCTTCAGGTGGAACCGTCACAGCCACGACAGCTGTATCAAGTAAATGAGAGATTGCAAGAGCTACCACTCCGTATAGATAATGGTTGAAGAGGGGAAGGGCCAAGTACGGCACACGTTTTATTAATATGGTAAGGTGAGGCTTAAGACTACGACTAGACTGCATAGCAAAAGACTGAGCCTTTGTTATGGAGAGGTGCGGTTTGTGACTACGCCTAGCCTACATAACAATCTCTCATTTACTTGATACAGCTGTCGTGGCTGTGACGGTTCCACCTGAAGACGGAAGCTTGTGTTGCCTCCGAAACGTCGTGATTTTTATTTTAACTTTTATTAAAAAAAATGTATCTACGTGACTTTACCGAAAAAACTAAGAATATGAATCCTTGCAGTCACGAAAGTTTCAAATCTAGAGGCGATGTGGCTGCTTCGTGCATTCATAGAGAACGGCGTCAGATGAAGCTTTTGGTTATTCTCTCTATCTCTCTCTCTCATCTCCCTCTCTTTCTTTTCTTTACCATCAGAGGAAACAAGAAGACGATCGGTGTAGTCGGCACTTTGCTTCGTTCATCGTTTCGTTTTTTTGTCAATGCTTTGCTTTATGTGCCCCCCCTCCCACTGCCACTGTTTAAAGATTTCACGAAAGATTTCAAGCTCTGCTCGGTCTTCTTATCCATTACCTTTCTCTCTCTACCCCCACTCTCTCTCTCTCTACCCCCTTTCTTTACCCCCCCTCTCTCTCTTACCCCCTCTCTCTCTACCCCCATCTCTCTACCCCCTCTCTCTCTACCCCCTCTCTCTCTACCCCCCTCTCTCTACCCCCTCTCTCTCTACCCCCTCTCTCTCTACCCCCCCTCTCTCTCTACCCCCTCTCTCTCTACCCCCTTTCTCTCTACCCCCCCTCTCTCTCTACCCCCTCTCTCTCTACCCCCTCTCTCTCTACCCCCTCTCTCTACCCCCCCTCTCTCTCTACCCCCCCTCTCTCTACCCCCTCTCTCTCTACCCCCCTCTCTCTCTACCCCCTCTCTCTCTACCCCCCTCTCTCTACCCCCTCTCTCTCTACCCCCTCTCTCTCTACCCCCCCTTCTCTCTCTACCCCCCTCTCTCTACCCCCTCTCTCTCTACCCCCCCCTCTCTCTCTACACCCTCTCTCTCTACCCCCCCCTCCCTCTACCCCCTCTCTCTCTCTACCCCCTCTCTCTCTACCCCCTCTCTCTCTACCCCCCCTCTCTCTACCCCCTCTCTCTCTACCCCCTCTCTCTCTACCCCCTCTCCTCTACCCCCTCTCTCTACCCCCCTCTCTCTCTACCCCCCTCTCTCTCTACCCCCCCTTCTCTCTCTACCCCCCTTCTTCCTCTACCCCCTCTCTCTTCTAACCCCCCCTCTCTCTCTACACCCCTCTCTCTCTACCCCCCCCCTCCCTCTACCCCCTCTCTCTCTCTACCCCCTCTCTCTCTACCCCCTCTCTCTCTACCCCCTCTCTCTCTACCCCCCCCCCTCTCTCTTCTACCCCCCTCTCTCTCTACCCCCCTCTCTCTCTACCCCCCTCTCTCTCTACCCCTCTCTCTCTACCCTCCCTCTCTCTCTACCTCCCCCCCTCTCTCTCTACCCCCCCCCTCTCTCTCTACCCCCCTTCTCTCTCTACCCCCTCTCTCTCTACCCCCCCCCCTCTCTCTCTACCCCCTCTCTCTCTACCCCCTCTCTCTCTACCCCCCCCTCTCTCTCTACCCCCCCCCCCCTCTCTCTACCCCCCCCCTCTCTCTCTACCCCCTCTCTCTCTACCCCCCCTTCTCTCTCTACCCCCTCTCTCTCTACCCCCCCCCCTCCCTCTACCCCCTCTCTCTCTCTACCCCCTCTCTCTCTACCCCCTCTCTCTCTACCCCCCCCCCTCTCTCTCTACCCCCTCTCTCTCTACCCCCTCTCTCTCTACCCCCCTCTCTCTCTACCCCTCTCTCTCTACCCCCTCTCTCTCTACCCCCCCCCTCTCTCAACCCCCCCCTCTCTCTCTACCCCCTCTCTCTCTACCCCCTCTCTCTCTACCCCCCCCCCTCTCTCTACCCCCTCTCTCTCTACCCCCTCTCTCTCTACCCCCCCCTCTCTCTCTACCCCCCCCTCTCTCTACCCCCCCCCCCCTCTCTCTCTACCCCTCTCTCTCTACCCCCTCTCTCTCTACCCCCTCTCTCTCTACCCCCCCTTCTCTCTCTACCCCTCTCTCTCTCTACCCCCCTCTCTCTCTACCCCTCTCTCTCTACCCCCCCCCTCTCTCTCTACACCCTCTCTCTCTACCCCCCCTCCTCCTCTACCCCCCCTCTCTCTCTACCCCCTCTCTCTCTACCCCCCCTCTCTCTACCCCCCCCCTCTCTCTCTACCCCCCTCTCTCTACCCCCCCTCTCTCTACCCCCCCCCTCTCTCTACCCCCTCTCTCTACCCCCCCCCTCTCTCTAACCCCCCCTCTCTCTAACCCCCCCCTCTCTCTACCCCCCCTCTCTCTACCCCCCCTCTCTCTCTACCCCCTCTCTCTACCCCCCCTCTCTCTACCCCCCCTCTCTCTACCCCCCCCTCTCTCTCTACCCCCTCTATCTCTACCCCCCTCTCTCTCTACCCCCTCTCTCTCTACCCCCTCTCTCTCTACCCCCTCTCTCTCTACCCCTCTCTCTCTACCCCCCCTCTCTCTTACCCCCTTCTCTCTCTACCCCCTCTCTCTCTACCCCCTCTCTCTCTACCCCCCTCTCTCTACCCCTCTCTCTCTACCCCCTTCTCTCTCTACCCCCCCTCTCTCACCCCCTTCTCTCTCTACCCCCTCTCTCTCTACCCCCCTCTCTCTCTACCCCCTCTCTCTCTACCCCCTCTCTCTCTACCCCTCTCTCTCTACCCCCCATCTCTCTCTCTCTCTACCCTCTCTCTCTACCCCCCCTCTCTCTCTACCCCCTCTCTCTCTACCCCCTCTCTCTCTACCCCCCCTCTCTCTCTACCCCCTCTCTCTCTACCCCCTCTCTCTACCCCCCCTCTCTCTACCCCCCCTCTCTCTACCCCCCCCCCCTCTCTCTCTACTACCCCTCCTCTACCCCTCTCTCTACCCCCTCTCTCTCTACCCCCCTCTCTCTCTACCCCCTCTCTCTCTACCCCCTCTCTCTCTACCCCCCTCTCTCTCTACCCCACTCTCTCTCTACCCCCTCTCTCTCTACCCCCTCTCTCTCTACCCCCTCTCTCTCTACCCCCTCTCTCTCTACCCCCTCTCTCTCTACCCTCTCTCTCTCTACCCCCTCTCTCTCTACCCCCTCTCTCTACCCCCCCCTCTCTCTACCCCCCCTCTCTCTACCCCCCCCCCCCTCTCTCTCTACCCCCTCTCTCTCTACCCCCTCTCTCTCTACCCCCCCCTCCCTCTCTACCCCCTCTCTCTCTACCCCCCCCTCTCTCTCTACCCCCTCTCTCTCTACCCCCCCCCCCATCTCTCTCTACCCCCTCTCTCTCTACCCCCCCCCCCTCTCTCTCTACCCCCTCTCTCTCTACCCCCTCTCTCTCTACCCCCTCTCTCTCTACCCCCTCTCTCTCTACCCCCTCTCTCTCTACCCCCCCTCTCTCTACCCCCTCTCTCTCTACCCCCTCTCTCTACCCCTCTCTCTCTCTACCCCCCCTCTCTCTACCCCCTCTCTCTCTACCCCCTCTCTCTACCCCTCTCTCTCTCTACCCCCTCTCTCTCTACCCCCTCTCTCTCTACCCCCTCTCTCTCTAACCCCTCTCTCTACCCCCTCTCTCTCTACCCCCTCTCTCTACCCCTCTCTCTCTCTACCCCTCTCTCTCTACCCCCTCTCTCTCTACCCCCTCTCTCTACCCCCTCTCTCTCTACCCCTCTCTCTACCCCTCTCTCTCTCTACCCCCCTCTCTCTCTACCCCCTCTCTCTCTACCCCCTCTCTCTCTACCCCCCCTCTCTCTCTACCCCCTCTCTCTCTACCCCCCCCCATATCTCTCTCTACCCCCTCTCTCTCTACCCCCCCCCCCTCTCTCTCTACCCCCTCTCTCTCTACCCCCTCTCTCTCTACCCCCTCTCTCTCTACCCCCTCTCTCTCTACCCCTCTCTCTCTACCCCCTCTCTCTACCCCCTCTCTCTCTACCCCCTCTCTCTACCCCTCTCTCTCTCTACCGCCCCTCTCTCTACCCCTCTCTCTCTACCCCCTCTCTCTACCCCTCTCTCTCTCTACCCCCTCTCTCTCTACCCCCTCTCTCTCTACCCCCCTCTACCCCCTCTCTCTACCCCCTCTCTCTCTACCCCCTCTCTCTACCCCCTCTCTCTCTCTACCCCCTCTCTCTCTACCCCCTCTCTCTCTACCCCCTATCTCTACCCCCTCTCTCTCTACCCCCTCTCTCTACC
>NC_136339.1:2711414-2737212 GCF_964198595.1 Lampetra fluviatilis
AGAGTGGGAGGAGAGTGGGAGGGAGAGTGGGAGGAGAGTGGGAGGGAGAGTGGGAGGGAGAGTGGGAGAGTGGGAGGGAGAGTGGGAGGGAGAGTGGGAGAGTGGGAGGGAGAGTGGAGGGACAGTGGGAGAGTGGGAATGAGTGGGAGGGAGAGTGGGAGGGAGAGTGGGAGGGAGAGTGGGAGGGAGAGTGGGAGGGAGAGTGGGAGGGAGAGTGGGAGGAGGGAGAGTGGGAGGGAGAGTGGGAGGGAGAGTGGGAGGGAGAGTGGGAGGGAGAGTGGGAGAGTGGGAGGGAGAGTGGGAGGGAGAGTGGGAGGGAGAGTGGGAGGGAGAGTGGGAGGGAGAGTGGGAGGGAGAGTGGGAGAGTGGGAGGGAGAGTGGGAGGGAGAGTGGGAGGGAGAGTGGGAGGGAGAGTGGGAGGAGAGTGGGAGGGAGAGTGGGAGAGTGGGAGGGAGAGTGGGAGGGAGAGTGGGAGAGTGGGAGGGAGAGTGGGAGGGACAGTGGGAGAGTGGGAATGAGAGTGGGAGGGAGAGTGGGAGGGAGAGTGGGAGGGAGAGTGGGAGGGAGAGTGGGAGGGAGAGCGCGAGAGAGAGTGGGAGGGAGAGTGGGAGGGAGAGTGGGAGGGAGAGAGTGGGAGGGAGAGTGGGAGAGTGGGAGGGAGAGTGGGAGGGAGAGTGGGAGAGTGGGAGGGAGAGTGGGAGGGACAGTGGGAGAGTGGGAGGGAGAGTGGGAGGGAGAGTGGGAGGGAGAGTGGAGGGAGAGTGGGAGGGAGAGTGGGAGGGAGAGTGGGAGGGATGGAGAGTGGGAGGGAGAGTGGGAGGGGAGGGAGAGTGGGAGGGAGAGTGGGAGGGAGAGTGGGAGGGAGAGTGGGAGGGAGAGTGGGAGGGAGAGTGGGAGGGAGAGTGGGAGGGAGATGGGAGGGAGAGTGGGAGGGAGAGTGGGAGGGAGAGTGGGAGGGAGAGTGGGAGGGAGAGTGGAGGGTGAGTGGGAGGGAGAGTGGGGGGGAGAGTGGGGGGGAGAGTGGGAGGGAGAGTGGGAGGGAGAGTGGGAGGGAGAGTGGGAGGGAGAGTGGGAGGGAGAGTGGGAGGGAGAGTGGGGGGGAGAGTGGGAGGGAGAGTGGGACGGAGAGTGGGAGGGAGAGTGGGAGGAGGGAGAGTGGAGGGAGAGTGGGAGGGAGAGTGGGAGGAGAGTGGGAGGGAGAGTGGGAGAGAGAGTGGGAGGGAGAGTGGGAGAGTGGGAGGGAGAGTGGGACGGAGGAGTCCAGAGTGAGAGCGGAGAGAGTGGGAGGGAGAGTGGGAGGGAGAGTGGGAGGGAGAGTGGGAGGGAGGGAGAGTGGGAGGGAGAGTGGGAGGGAGAGTGGGAGGGAGAGTGGGAGGGAGAGTGGGAGAGTGGGAGGAGTGGGAGGGAGAGTGGGAGGGAGAGTGGGAGGGAGAGTGGGAGGGAGGGAGAGTGGAGGGAGAGTGGGAGGGAGAGTGGGAGGTGGGAGGGAGAGTGGAGGGAGAGTGGGAGGGAGAGTGGGAGGGAGAGTGGGAGTGGGAGGGAGAGTGGGAGGGAGGAGAGCGTGAGGAGAGTGGGAGGGAGAGTGGGAGGGAGAGTGGGAGGGAGAGTGGGAGGGGAGAGTGGGAGGGAGAGTGGGAGGGAGAGTGGGAGGAGAGTGGGAGGGAGAGTGGGAGGGAGAGTGGGAGGGAGAGTGGGAGGGAGAGTGGGAGGGAGAGTGGGAGGGAGAGTGGGAGGGAGAGTGGGAGGGTGAGTGGGAGGGAGAGTGGGAGGGTGAGTGGGAGGGAGAATGGGAGGGAGAGTGGGAGGGGAGAGTGGGAGGGAGAGTGGGAGGGAGAGTGGGAGGGAGAGTGGGAGGGAGAGTGGGAGGGAGAGTGGGAGAGTGGGAGGGAGAGTGGGAGGGAGAGTGGGAGGGAGAGTGGGGGGGAGAGTGGGAGGGAGAGTGGGACGGAGAGTGGGAGGGAGAGTGGGAGGGAGGGGAGAGTGGGGAGGGTGAGTGGGAGGGAGAGTGGGAGGGAGAGTGGGAGGGAGGTGGGGAGTGAGGTGGGAGGGAGAGTGGGAGAGTGGGAGGGAGAGTGGGAGGGAGAGTGGGAGGGAGAGTGGGAGGGAGAGTGGGAGGGAGAGTGGGAGGGAGAGTGGGAGAGTGGGAGGGAGAGTGGGAGGGAGTGTGGGAGGTGAGGTGGGAGGGAGAGTGGGAGAGTGTGGAGGGAGAGTGGGTGGGAGGGTGAGTGGGAGGGAGAGTGGGAGGGAGAGTGGGAGGGAGAGTGGGAGGGAGAGTGGGAGGGAGAGTGGGTGGGAGAGTGGGAGAGTGGGAGGGAGGTGGGAGGGAGAGTGGGAGGGAGAGTGGGAGGGAGAGTGGGAGAGTGGGAGGGAGAGTGGGAGGGAGAGCGCGAGTGAGAGTGGGAGGGAGAGTGGGAGGGAGAGTGGGAGGGAGAGTGGGAGGGAGAGTGGGAGGGAGAGTGGGAGGGGAGGAGCGCGAGAGAGAGTGGGAGGGAGAGTGGGAGGGAAGAGCGCGAGAGAGAGTGGGAGGGAGAGTGGGAGGGAGAGTGGGGAGGGAGAGTGGGAGGGAGGGAGAGTGGGAGGGAGAGTGGGAGGGAGAGTGGGAGAGTGGGAGGGAGAGTGGGAGGGAGGGAGAGTGGGAGGGAGAGCGCGAGAGAGAGTGGGAGGGAGAGTGGGAGGGAGAGCGCGAGAGAGAGTGGGAGGGAGAGTGGGACGGAGGAGTCCAGAGAGAGAGCGCGAGAGAGAGTGGGAGGGGAGAGTGGGAGAGTGGGAGGGAGAGTGGGAGGGAGAGTGGGAGGGAGAGTGGGAGGGAGAGTGGGAGGGAGAGTGGGAGGGAGAGTGGGAGGGAGAGTGGGAGGGAGAGTGGAGAGTGGGAGGGAGAGTGGGAGGGAGAGTGGGAGGGAGAGTGGGAGGAGTGTGGGGAGGGAGAGTGGGAGGGAGAGTGGGAGGGAGAGTGGGAGGGAGGGAGAGTGGGGAGGGAGAGTGGGAGGGAGAGTGGGAGAGTGGGAGGGAGAGTGGGAGAGTGGGAGGGAGAGTGGGAGGGAGAGTGGGAGGGAGAGTGGGAGAGTGGGAGGGAGAGTGGGTGGGAGAGTGGGAGGGGAGAGTGGGAGGGAGGGTGAGGTGGGAGGGAGAGTGGGAGGGAGAGTGGGAGAGTGGGAGGGAGAGTGGGAGAGTGGGAGGGAGTGGGAGGGAGAGTGGGAGGGAGAGTGGGAGAGTGGGGGGAGAGTGGGTGGGAGAGTGGGAGGGAGAGTGGGAGGGAGGGCGAGAGAGAGGCGTGAGAGAGAGTGGGAGGGAGAGTGGGAGAGTGGGTGGGAGAGTGGGAGGGAGAGTGGGAGGGAGAGTGGGAGAGTGGGAGGGAGAGTGGGAGGGAGAGTGGTAGGGAGAGTGGGAGAGTGGGGAGGGAGTGTGGGTGGGAGAGTGGTAGGGAGAGTGGGAGGGGAGAGTGGGAGGGAGAGTGGGAGAGTGGGAGGGAGAGTGGGAGGGAGAGTGGGAGGGAGAGTGGGAGGGAGGGAGTGCAGAGCGAGAGAGAGAACGAGAGAGAGGGTGCAGAGAGAGAGTGGGAGGGAGAGTGGGAGGAGTCGAGAGAGGGAGAGTGCAGAGAGAGAGCGAGCGAGAGAGGGTTCAGTGCGAGCGAGAGAGAGTGGGAGGGAGAGAGAGTGGGAGGGAGAGTGGGAGAGTGGGAGGGAGTGCAGTGGGAGCGAGCGAGAGAGGCTGCGCACTGGCCTTGACGAAGCCAGACAAACTGCACAAGCGGCAGTCCCCGCGTTCGCTGGGCTCTCTTCCCCGACATCTCCAAATCACCATCATCAGCACCGTCACCAGCTGCCGTTCTTTCTCAACAACAGCAGCAGCAGCAGCAGCGTCATCAACAGCATCAGCATCATCAGCAGCAGCATCATCAGCAGCAGCATCATCAGCAGCAGCATCATCAGCAGCAGCATCATCAGCAGCAGCAGCATCCTCATCATCATCAGCAGCAGCAGCATCATCAGCAGCAGCAGCAGCATCATCATCAGCAGCAGCAGCATCATCAGCAGCAGCAGCAGCATCATCATCAGCAGCAGCATCGCGTTCGTGCTGGTTTCTGCAAGGAGCGGTCGCGATCTTGGCACGAGACATTTGACCGTCCCAGGATCGAGAGAGAGAGAGGAGAGAGTGGAGATCAGTTACAGAGGAGAGAGAGATCAGTTCGAGAGAGAGAGAGATGAGATGAGTGATGAGAGAGATTAGCTAGAGAGTCAGAGATATATCGAGAGAGAGAGAGGGGAGATCAGTTACAGAGGAGAGAGAGAGATCAGTTCGAGAGAGAGAGAGATGAGATGAGTGATGAGAGAGATTAGCTAGAGAGTCAGAGATAGATCGAGAGAGAGAGAGATAGGGGAGATCGAGCCGCGAGTGAGAGAGATCAGTTCGAGAGAGAGATGAGATGAGAGATGAGAATGATTAGCTAGAGAGTCAGAGATATATCGAGAGAGAGTAGAGAGTGGAGATCAGTTACAGAGCAGAGAGAGAGATCAGTTCGAGAGAGAGAGAGATGAGATGAGTGATGAGAGAGATTAGCTAGAGAGTCAGAGAGAGATCGAGAGAGAGAGAGATGAGATGAGTGATGAGAATGATTAGCTAGAGAGTCAGAGATAGATAGATATCGAGAGAGAGAGAGAGAGATAGGTGGTGGGCAAATCGATCCCACGTGAGATTCGAATTGACGCAGCGCACCTCTAAAGCAGCCAGGTGTAGGCTGCGTGGAGTAGCAGGAGGAGGAGGAGGAGGAGAGGCTGGGGGGCTATGAGCCAGGCAACTTTCATTGTCCGGTGGCCTCAATCCGTTCTTCTGCTGCAGCCTCTGCTGCGTTACGTGCCTGACACTCGATAGCGGCCGTCGTGATCGAAGTCTGCCGTCACGTCGCGAGTGAGACAGAGAGAGAGAGAGACAGAGAGACAGAGAGACAGAGAGAGAGACATCAACACCACTCACCACCCACCACCACCACCACCCACCACCACCCACCACCACCACCCACCACGTGCAGTGTGGCCCCGTGTGGTATTCGTGGTGGTGACGGCCGCCTCCGCTGCTGTGAATAGACCGGACGTCCAACTCGTTCAGTTCTCAATAAGGAAGGAATTCGCGTCCTTCCTTGAGCTTGTCAACAGGAGGACGCTTCGTTCAGTTCTCAACAGGAAGGAATTCGCGTCCTTCCTTGAGCTTGTCAACAGGAGGACGCTTCGTTCAGTTCTCAACAGGAAGGAATTCGCGTCCTTCCTTGAGCTTGTCAACAGGAGGACGCTTCGTTCAGTTCTCAATAGGAAGGACGTCCACCTCGTTCAGTTCTCAACAGGAAGGAATTCGCGTCCTTCCTTGAGCTTGTCAACAGGAGGACGCTTCGTTCAGTTCTCAACAGGAAGAACCAGGACCCCCCCCACCCCAACCCCAACCCTAGCTCCTTCCCCCAGCCCTTCCCTCCCCCTTCCAGCAATCGGGAACCATCCCTGGACATCTCGGAGATGGCGATCGAGGCTCGCTCAAAATCTGGGACCTCCACCACCTCCACCACCACCTCCACCACCTCCACCACCACCTCCACCTCCACGTCGTGGTGGTCACGTGACTGCTGCCCGCTCAGCTCGTCGCTGGCTGCCCTCACCGTGCGCCTCCTGTTCGTGCTGCTGTGCGCTCTGCCCGCAGGCCACCCGGCCAGAAGCCTCGGGGGGCAGCAGCAGCAGCAGGGGCAGCAGGGGCAGCAGCAGGGGCAGCAACACACCGACAACGTGACCGTGCGGGAGGGAGAGACCGCTCTGCTAAGGTGAGTGCGGTGTGGGTGGTGTGGTGGTGGGGGGGTGGGGGGTGGTGGTGGGGTGGTGGTAGTGGGGGGTGGTGGTGGTGGGGGAGTGTGGGTGGTGTGGTGGTGGGGGGTGGTGGTGGGGTGGTGGTGGTGGTGGTGGGGGGTGGTGGGGGTAGTGGGGGGGTGGGTGGGTTGAGGTGAGTGTGAGTGCGTGGGGTGTTGAAGGTGTGTTGGGGGGGGTGGGGAGAGAGACCCGCCTTGCTTACGTGAGTGAGGTGGGGTGGTGGTGGGGGGGGGGGGGTGGTGGGTGGGGGTGGTGGGGTGGGGGGTGGGGGTGGTGGGGGGGGGGGGGTGGTGGTGGGTGGGGGTGGTGGGGTGGGGGGTGGGGGTGGTGGGGGTTGTGGGTGGGTTCAGGTAAGTGTGGGCGCGTGGGGTGTTGGAGGTGTGGGGGGTGAAATGTTTGGGGGGAGGGAGACCCCACCGTGTTCAGGTGGGTGTGGGGAGGTGGTGGTGGTAGTGCGGGGTGGTGGGGTGGGGGTGGTGGGGGGGGGGTGGTGGTGTGGTGGGGGTGTGGGGGGAGGGGTTGGTGGTGGTGGTGGTAGAGGTGTGGGGGGAGGGGTTGATGGTGGTGGTTGTGGTAGTGGTGGAGGTGTGGGGGGGTGAAATGTTTGGGGGGAGGGAGACCCGCCCTGCTTATGTGAGTGTGTGGGGTGGTGGTGGGTGGGTGGTGGGTGGGTGGTGGGGGGGTGGTGGGGGGGGTTGTAGGTGTGTGGGGGGGGGGCCGGGAGGGAGACCCGCCTTGCTTAGGTGGGTGTGGTGGGGTGGTGGTGGGGAGGTGGTCGGTGGGTGGTGGGGGGGTTCAGGTAAGTGTGGGCGCGTTGAGTGTTGGAGGTGTGGGGGGGTGAAATGTGTGGGTGTGGGGGGTGTGTGGTGGGGGGGTGGTTGGGGGTGTGATGGGGGTGGTTGGGGGTGGGGGGAAGGGTTGGGGGTGTGGGTGATGAGGGTGCTCAGGTGAGCGTGTGGGGTTGGTGGTGGTGGTTGTGGTGGTTGTGGTGGTGGAGGTGTGGGGGGAGGGGTTGGTGCTGGTGGTGGTGGTGGTGGTGGTGGAGGTGTGGGGGGAGGGGTAGTGGTGGTGGTGGTGGGGGTGGTGGTGGAGGTGTGGGGGGAGGGGTTGGTGGTGGTGGTGGGGGTGGTGGTGGTGGTGGTGGTTGTGGTGGTGGTGGTGGGGGTGGTGGTGGAGGTGTGGGGGGGGGCTCAGGTGAGTGCGACCGAGTGTGGGTTGGTGGGAGTGGAGATGGAGGAGAGGGAGAGAGCTCAGAGGAGGCACGAGACGGGGAGTGGAGATGAGATGATGAGAGGGGGGAGATGAGAAGGGAGCTGAGAGAGTGGAGATGGAGGAGAGAGAGAGAGAGAGCTGAGAGGAGGAATGAGATGGTGAGAGAGGAGCTGAGAGAGAGAGAGCGAGTGGGGAGTGATCGGAGTGGAGACGCAGCGAGTTTGTGACAGGCGCGTTGGTGGTGATTGGTGGTGGGTCAAGTGTGTGATGGTTTGAGTGGGTGGTGGAGGCAGCTTGAGTGACAGGAGGGGGAGGGAGGGGAGGAGGCGGATGGAGTGGAGGGGATGGAGGGGAGGGAGGGGGAGGAGGTAGGTAGGGAGGGAGGGGAGGGAGGGAGAGAGGTGGAGGGAGGGAGGGAGGGGTTGGAGGGGTAGGAGGGAGGGAGGGGAGGGAGGGGAGGAAGAGAGGGAGAGAGGGAGAGAGGTGGAGGGAGGGAGGGAGAAGGGAGAGGGGGAGGGAGGGAGGGAGGGAGGGAGGGGAGAGAGGGAACGAGGGGAGGAGGCGGAGGGAGGGATGGGATAGAGGGGGTGGAGGGGGTAGAAGGGAGGGGAGGGAGGGGAGGGGAGGGAGGTGGAGGGAGAAGGGAGGGAGGGAGAGGAGGGAGGGGATGGAGGGGAGGGAGGGGATGGAGGGCAGGAAGAGAGGGAGGGAGGGATGGAGGGAGAAGGGAGGGGGGGAGGGGAGGGGAGGGAGGGGAGGAAGATGGAAGGGAGGGGAAGAAGGGATGGAGGGGAGGGAGGTGAAGGAGGGAGGTGGAGGGAGGGGTGGGAGGAATGGATGGATGGATGGAGGGAGAGATGGATGAAGGGAGGGGTGGGAGGGATGGATGGAGGGAGGGGAAGGGGAGGGAGTTGGGAGAATGCCACACTCGGCCAAACGCGATGTGCAACTGTGATCATTCCCCTGCTGTGCGCCTTCGATGGTGCAATGTTAATGCGCCGTCGAATCGATGGAACACTGCCGCTGTGTTTGGGGCCCGATCTGCGTGCCGTCTGGCACTGTGGAGACGTCGTTGTTGTTCTTGTTGTTGTTGTTGTTGTCGTTGTTGTTGTTGTCGTTGTTGTTGTTGTTGTTCGCTGCCCCAACAAATCTTTGATGAATCTGCGCGTCGCGCAATCGATGATGCGCGTTTGTTTTTCGGTCACGGATTTTTGTTGTTGTTGTTGTTGATGTTGTGTTCAGCGACTCGTTCAAACCCCGTGGGCGTCTCTGTGTGGGGGCAAGTGGGGGGTGTGTGGGGGGGGGGGGGCTACTTGATCCCCCCCTGCCCCCCACCACGTGATTTGTTTTTAAACAACATGGGTCCAATGAACGACGTCGTGACACCAGTGACGACAACATTCGTGGAAGGCTGTTTACATGTTTTTGTTGAAATGGAGATTGCTTTCGCTTGACGTTTTTTTTAAAAAATCCTTTATATTAAGTTCACTTGCTTACTTGCTTAGGACCGTGCAAATCTTTCGTGAAATATTTCACTTTAAAAAAAGGGGAGGGGGTGGTGGGGTACATAAAGCAAAGCATTGAAAACAAAAAACAAAAAAAACGAAATTACGAACGAAGCAAAGTGCCGACTACACCGAGCATCTTCTAGTTCACTCTGATCGTAAAAAAAATGAAAATAAAAAAAGTAAAAAACAAGAGAGAGACGTGAGAGACGGAGGGAGAGGTCAATAGTCAAACCGTGATTTAGATTTTGCAGGTAACCGCCCCACTCGATTTTTAAATCCTTTATATTAAGTTCACTTGCTTGCTTGCGCGCTTACGACCGTGCAAATCTTTCGGTCGTTTTTTAACCCACTTCCCGTGATCCAATCGAGCTGACATTTTGGCACACAGACTCGTTGTGCGTGACAATTTATTTTCGTGAAAAAAACTTTCCAAAATTTGACACTGTTTAGGAAAAAATAAATTAGATTTAATCACCAATTGCTTAGTGGTGGCAGGCAATCATTTGACCCATAGGTGACAGCCATCTCAAGCCAGAGGACGAGAGGACTCTAGCCGCCACGCATATAAAGGATTTATAGTGAAAAACTTTGTTTTTACGGGTTAATTTTTTTCTCCCCACGTCGTATCCTAACCGGTTCGCGTCGTCCCCGGCCAAATAAGTTTTCGATTAATATAATCGTGAACCTCACGTGGTGGTGACTTGTTAAAATTTGTAGATCTACGATCAGACCAATACTAACGTTTCCAACAAACATTCAGTGTATTACTGGTAGAAATCGTCTTGGTTCTTTCGGTAAAGTCACGTAGAAGGGAAATAATAAAGTAATAATAAAAATAATAAAATAAAATAAAAATGTTTAATGTTTACTATTTTATTATTTCCCTTCTACGTGACTTTACCGAAAGAACCACGAAGATGAATCCCTGCAGTCACGAAAGCTTTAAATCGAAATTGTACTGGAAGGAACCTCCTGGTTACACCAGCCCACAGGGGATTCTTGTGTCCGTCGTGCAGGGAGGGGCTGGGTGGGGAGGCAGGGGCTGGGTATGGAGGGGAAGTAGGGGAGGGGCTGGGTGGGGAGGGTGGGGAGGGTGGGGAGGGGCTGGATGGGGGGGGGCTGGGTGGGTGGGGAGGGTAGGGAGGGGCTGGGTGGGGAGGGTGGGGAGGGGCTGGGTGGGGAGGGGCTGGGTGGGGAGGGGCTGGGTGGGGAGGGGCTGGGTGGGGGGGGGTCTGGATGGGTGGGGAGGGTATGGAGGGGCTGGGTGGGGAGAGGCTGGGTGGGGAGGGGCTGGGTGGGGGGGCTGGATGGGTGGGAAAGGTATGGAGGGGCTGGGTGGGGATGGTGGGGCTGGGTGAGGAGGGGCGGGCTGGGTGGGGAGGGGCTGCTCACCCCGTGGTGCCCTTATAAAACTCAACGTTTCACCTACTCACGCCGGCTTGTGCCCGCCCTCACAGTCGGGCATATTTGCGGAATACACCACGCCGCCGTTGACCCTGCAGGCCATTGACCGAGCAACCCAACGTTCCTACCAGCTCCCTCCGGCAGGACAATGTGTTTATTATTTTTATTTTCATTTCTATCCACTCGACTTTTAAACTCTCGAGTGGTAAGCTCTCCTGTAGAAGGATGCAGATGTGAACATCGAACAATGTGGATTGTTTTCGCTCAAACCCGCTTGAATCCGAAGTAGCTAAAAAAAAAAACTCATAAAAGATCAAAACCCCAATGATTCTCGCTTTAATTGTGTGTGCCTTTTTAATGCTCCATCAAAGGGAATCTTTAAAAACGTCTAACGGTCTGTGAATGACACCAGGCACACAAACGATGCTCACGGGGCAATTACAATCGATATGTGGGTGCCTGTGCAAGTGGAAAATCTCGGATTTTCAGATCCGTCGCTGTTCAATGTGTCCTGAAAATGTAACAAATGTCAGCCTTCTATACCTTGTCGGGAAGCACTCCATTGAGGTTCTTTGAGACATGCAGATTAAGGTCTTCACTTATATAGAAAATTAAAGCGCTAACTTCACTTTGAAAAGAGGTAAACTGCTGTGGGGCTGTATGGAGGGCTGGATGTTTGCGAAAACGGGAGCAAAAGCCTCCAACAGCGTTAAATATTCGAGACCGTGAGCTTACCGATGATCAAACTAGTGCAACATCACCTGAGCTCATGATGCAGTCACTACTCCACTGATAATGTAGTCACTACACCACTGATAATGTAGTTACTACACCACTGATAATGTAGTCACTACGCCACTGATAATGTAGTTACTACACCACTGATAATGTAGTTACTACACCACTGATAATGTAGTTACTATGTCACTGATAATGTAGTTACTATGTCACTGATAATGTAGTTACGACACCACTGATAATGTAGTTAGTATGTCACTGATAATGTAGTCACTACACCACTGATAATGTAGTCACTACACCACTGATAATGTAGTCACTACACCACTGATAATGTAGTTACTACACCACTGATAATGGATCCAGGGAGGGAGCCATGGAGCCAGAGATCCATGGAGCGAGCGAGCTTGGATTGTATGGAGCCAGGGATTGAGCCAGAGATCCATGGAGCCAGTGATTCATCTCGCCTGGGCCTCTGCGTCCGTCACGCAAGGGGGGGGGGGGTGGTCCCCACTGCCCAGACCCCGGCCACTCCGACTAGCTGCTGCTGCTGCTGCTATTTATTCTCATGGGGTAATCACAGACGTTGACGCTGTGTGTGTGTAGGGGGGGTGTGTGTGGTGTGTGTGTGTAGGGGGGTGTGTGTGGTGTGTGTGTGTAGAGGAGGGGGTGTGTGCTGTGTAGGGGGGGTGTATGGTGTGTGTGGTGTGTGTGCTGTGTGTGTAGGGGGGGGCGGTGTGTGTGTGGTGTGTGTGTGTGTGCTGTGTGTGTGTAGGGGGGTGTGTGTGGTGTGTGTGTGTAGAGGAGGGGGTGTGTGGTGTGTAGGGGGGGTGTATGGTGTGTGTGGTGTGTGTGCTGTGTGTGTAGGGGGGGCGGTGTGTGTGTGGTGTGTGTGTGTGTGCTGTGTGTGTGTAGGGGGGGTGTATGGTGTGTGTGCTGTGTGTGTGTGTGCTGTGTGTGTAGGGTGGGCGGTGTGTGTATGGTGTGTGTGGTGTGTGTGTGTGTAGGGGGTGTATGGTGTGTGTGGTGTGTGTGTAGGGGGGTGTATGGTGTGTGTGGTGTGTGTGTAGGGGAGGGGATGTGTGGTGTGTGTGTGTAGGGGGGTGTATGGTGTGTGTGCTGTGTGTGTGTGGTGTGTGTGTGTGCTGTGTGTGTGTGTGCTGTGTGTGTAGGGGGGGGGGTGTATGGTGTGTATGGTGTGTATGGTGTGTGTGTGTAGGGGGGTGTATGGTGTGTGTGGTGTGTGTGGTGTGTGTGTGCTGTGTGTGTGCTGTGTGTGTGTGCTGTGTGTGTGTGCTGTGTGTGTGTGCTGTGTGTGTGTGCTGTGTGTGTGTGCTGTGTGTGTGTGCTGTGTGTGTGTGCTGTGTGTGCTGTGTGTGTGTGCTGTGTGTGTGTAGGGGAGGGGGTGTGTGGTGTGTGTGGTGTGTGTGCTGTGTGTGTGTAGGGGGGTGTATGGTGTGTATGGTGTGTGTGTGTAGGGGAGTGTGTGTGTGTGTGTGGTGTGTGTGGTGTGTGTGTGTGGTGTGTGTATGTAGGGGGGTGTATGGTGTGTGTGGTGTGTGTGGTGTGTGTGTGTGGTGTGTGTGTGTAGGGGGGTGTATGGTGTGTGTGGTGTGTGTGTAGGGGAGGGGATGTGTGGTGTGTGTGTGTAGGGGGGTGTATGGTGTGTGTGCTGTGTGTGTGTGGTGTGTGTGTGTGTGCTGTGTGTGTGTGTGTGCTGTGTGTGTAGGGGGGGGGGTGTATGGTGTGTATGGTGTGTATGGTGTGTGTGTGTAGGGGGGTGTATGGTGTGTGTGCTGTGTGTGTGTGCTGTGTGTGTGTGCTGTGTGTGTGTGCTGTGTGTGTGTGCTGTGTGTGTGTGCTGTGTGTGTGTGCTGTGTGTGTGTGCTGTGTGTGTGTGCTGTGTGTGTGTGCTGTGTGTGTGTGTGTGCTGTGTGTGTGTAGGGGAGGGGGTGTGTGGTGTGTGTGGTGTGTGTGCTGTGTGTGTGTAGGGGGGTGTATGGTGTGTATGGTGTGTGTGTGTAGGGGAGTGTGTGTGTGTGTGTGGTGTGTGTGTGTGGAGTGTTTGTGGTGTGTGTGTGCTGTGTGTGTTAGTGCTGTGTGTGTGTGTTGTGTGTGCCTGCTGCTGTATATTTGGACTTTGCGTGTCTCTCTCTCTCATCATCATCACGGTGGCCAGGAGATGTTAACTACCTCGCCTGGTATGCAGGAGGTCGTGGGTTCGATCCAGACCCTGACGCCTGCTGCTGTATATTTGGAGTTTGCGTGTCTCTCTCATCATCATCATCACGGTGGCTAGGAGATGTTAACTACCTCGCCTGGTATACAGGAGGTCGTGGGTTCGATCCCGACCCTGACGATGCCTGCTGCTGTATATTTGGAGTTTGCGTGTCTCTCTCTCTCCTCGTGGTCGTGTCGATTTTTTTTTTCCGGGTCCTCCGGGTTTTTTTCCCCTCCACATTTAGAATCAGCATTACGCGCTCAGAGTTGCATTTGGCTACTGCTCTGAACGTCCACGGGTTAAGCCACAACGGCCACGTCGATCTGACCAACAGAGCTGCACATTCTAGATTTGAAGCTTTCGTGACTGCAAGGATTCATACTCTTAGTTTAGATTTTTTTGTTGCGTTTTATTTGTATTATTGTATTATATCCCTTCTACGTGACTTTACCGAAAGAACCAAGAAAATGGTTACTAATGCGATTCATTGTGTATTTTAAACTGAGTTGGCCCACACCAGAGCGAAAGGCGTCTGTATCGTCTCGTGTCTGCGCCCGTGTTAGATCACAGAACGAACGCTACGGAGGCGAAATTTAAAACGTAAACAAACATTATAGATTTGAAGCTTTTGTGACTGCAAGGATTCACACTCTTAGGTTTTTTCGGTAAAGTCACGTAGGTAGAAAAATAAAAGTTAAAAAAGTAATAATGGAAATAAAACTTAATAATGAATGAAATCACGACGTTTCGGAGGCAACACAAGTCTCCGTCATCAGGTGGGACCGTCACAGCTACAATGACTGCATCAAGTGAGGTAGAAATGCAGTAATTTTAGCTGTGACGGTCCCACCTGATGACGGAGACTTGTGTTGCCTCCGAAACGTCGTGATTTATTATTTAATTTTATTTCCATTATTACTTTTGTTAAATTTAAATTTTATTTTTTTACCTACGTGACTTTACCGAAAAAAACTAAGAGTATAGAAGTGCACATCTTAGCGGTGCCTTGCCTGCTAACGTATGGACGTAGTCAAGTTCATTTTCTTGCTTCTTTCGGTAAAGTCACGTAGAAAGGAAATAAAAAAATAAAAAATAAAAAATTATCACGACGTTTCGATTGCAACTCAAGCAATTATCATCAGGTGTGAAATCCACAGCAATAATTTTTTTATTCTACAAATTTTCGAAATGTCGTGAGAATTGTATAGTTAAAATTTGTATTATTTTATTATTTCCCTTCAACGTGACTTTACCGAAAGAACCAAGAAGATGAATCCCTGCAGTCACGAAAGCTTTACATCGAAAGAGTTAAGTTCAGTTTTTTTTTTGGAGAAAGAGCCTCATTAAGAAAGGGTGGCGAGATTGAACGAGGCTTTCCCAATGTTCAAGCAAGCGGGCGATAACAATTGCAGTCTTCTTGGTTCTTTCGGTAAAGTCACGTAGAAGGGAAATAATAAAATAATAAAAATAAAACATTTTAAATAATTCTCACGACGTTTCGGCCATTTTATTACTTCCCTTCTACGTGACTTTACCGAAAGAACCAAGAAGATGAATCCCTGCAGTCACGAAAGAAGCTTTAAATCGAAATTTAACAATTGCAGTCATCGCACAGATTCACAATCTAGTCTCATTTTATTATCACGCGATTTTTGGAAATTCACTCTGTATTTGGCCTCGGCAAGGTAAGGTAAAAGTTTAAAGGTCAAAACAACGAGCCTACCTTTTACCCTACCTTTTACCTTACCAAAATACAATCAATCTACCCTACCTTTTATCCTTTTTAGCAGGTAAGGTAAAAGGTAAAAAGCAACGAGCCAACCTTTTACCCTACCTTTTACCTTACCAAAATACAATCAATCTACCCTACCTTTTATCCTTTTTAGCAGGTAAGGTAAAAGGTAAAAAGCAACGAGCCAACCTTTTACCCTACCTTTTACCTTACCAAAATACAATCAATCTACCCTACCTTTTACCCTTTTTAGCAGGTAAGGTAAAAGGTAAAAAGCAACGAGCCTACCTTTTACCCTACCTTTTACCTTACCACAATACAATCAATCTACCCTACCTTTTACCCTTTTTAGCAGGTAAGGTAAAAGGTAAAAAACAACGAGCCTACCTTTTACCCTACCTTTTACCTTACCAAAATACAATCACTCTACCCTACCTTTTACCCTTTTTAGCAGGTAAGGTAAAAGGTAAAAGGTAAAAAGCAACGAGCCTACCTTTACCATACCTTTTACCCTTACCCCATACAAATTACCCGATTACAGGGTAATTACCAGGGTATTACTACACATGAACAAGGTTTATAACGGTAAATGCTCTAAGGTAGAGTGCTTTATTCATATAGAATATTCTCGATGATTCCAATTTTACACGCTTGTTGTCATTGTTGTCATTGTTGTTGTCATCGTTGTTGTATCCACAAATCTTGTAGCTGAATTTTAACTCACTTCCCAATGTGGTATCGACTGCAACCTTGTTATGCTTACGTCATACTGATGACAATACTATATTCTATCATAAAAGAAATATATATTTTTTAACATTATTTTTTACACGTTATGTTTCGGCTTGGGTCGAATTGTCCACGCTCTACTGACGTTGGCTGTAATTGGCCACGGCTCCCTTACGTTGTGGCAAACTTCGGGTCCAATTCCTGGAGTCGTGGAGTTCTTCCAGTACTAGTACATTTCATCAAAGCGTGTTATTCAAAAAAAGTTTTTTTTTTAAATATTTCTTATTTACATCGATGGAGCGTTCCATCACTGGGGATGGGCCAATGGAGAACAGGTGGTGAGGATTTAAGAGAGGAAGGAAAGAGGGTTAAGTAGGGGGAGACTGGTTCATGTACAGGGGCAGTGTTGAGTCTATGGTGCAGTGTTGAGTCTATGGTGCAGTGTTGAGTCTATGAGCAGTGTTGAGTCTATGGTGCAGTGTTGACTCTTTGGTGCAGTGTTGAGTCTATGGTGCAGTGTTGAGTCTATGGGCAGTGTTGAGTCTACGGGCAGTGTTGACTCTTTGGTGCAGTGTTGACTCTTTGGTGCAGTGTTGAGTCTATGGGCAGTGTTGAGTCTACGGGCAGTGTTGAGTCTATGGTGCAATGTTGAGTCTATGGTGCAGTGTTGAGTCTATGGGCAGTGTTGAGTCAATGGTGCAGTGTTGAGTCTATGGTGCAGTGTTGAGTCTATGGTGCAGTGTTGAGTCTATGGTGCAGTGTTGAGTCTATGGTGCAGTGTTGAGTCTATGGGGCAGTGTTGAGTCTATGGTGCAGTGTTGAGTCTATGGCAAGTGTTGAGTCTATGGGCAGTGTTGAGTCTATGAGCAGTGTTGAGTCTATGGGCAGTGTTGAGTCTATGGTGCAGTGTTGAGTCTATGGTGCAGTGTTGAGTCTATGGGTAGTGTTGAGTCTATGGTGCAGTGTTGAGTCTATGGTGCAGTGTTGAGTCTATGGTGCAGTGTTGAGTCTATGGTGCAGTGTTGAGTCTATGGGTAGTGTTGAGTCTATGGTGCAGTGTTGAGTCTATGGGCAGTGTTGCGTCTATGGTGCAGTGTTGAGTCTATGGGGCAGTGTTGAGACTATGGTGCGGTGTTGAGTCTATGGGCAGTGTTGCGTCTATGGTGCAGTGTTGAGTCTATGGGGCAGTGTTGAGTCTATGGGCAGTGTTGAGTCTATGGGGCAGTGTTGAGTCTATGGTGCAGTGTTGAGTCTATGGTGCAGTGTTGAGTCTATGAAGCGGTGTGGAGTCTATGGTGCAGTGTTGAGTCTATGGGCAGTGTTGAGTCTATGGTGCAGTGTTGAGTCTATGGTGCAGTGTTGAGTCTATGGTGCAGTGTTGAGTCTATGGTGCAGTGTTGAGTCTATGTGCAGTGTTGAGTCTATGGGCAGTGTTGAGTCTATGAAGCGGTGTGGAGTCTTTGGTGCAGTGTTGAGTCTATGGGCAGTGTTGAGTCTATGGTGCAGTGTTGAGTCTATGGTGCAGTGTTGAGTCTATGGTGCAGTGTTGAGTCTATGGGCAGTGTTGAGTCTATGGTCAGTGTTGAGTCTATGGTGCAGTGTTGAGTCTATGGTGCAGTGTTGAGTTTATGGTGCAGTGTTGAGTCTATGGTGCAGTGTTGAGTTTATGGTGCAGTGTTGAGTCTATGGTGCAGTGTTGAGTCTATTGTGCAGTGTTGAGTCTATGGTGCAGTGTTGAGTCTATGGGTAGTGTTGAGTCTATGGGCAGTGTTGAGTCTATGAGCAGTGTTGAGTCTATGGGCAGTGTTGAGTCTATGAGCAGTGTTGAGTCTATGGTGCAGTGTTGACTCTTTGGTGCAGTGTTGAGTCTATGGTGCAGTGTTGAGTCTATGGTGCAGTGTTGAGTCTATGAGCAGTGTTGAGTCTATGGTGCAGTGTTGACTCTTTGGTGCAGTGTTGAGTCTATGGTGCAGTGTTGAGTCTATGGGCAGTGTTGAGTCTACGGGCAGTGTTGACACTTTGGTGCAGTGTTGACTCTTTGGTGCAGTGTTGAGTCTATGGGCAGTGTTGAGTCTACGGGCAGTGTTGAGTCTATGGTGCAGTGTTGAGTCTATGGTGCAGTGTTGAGTCTATGGGCAGTGTTGAGTCAATGGTGCAGTGTTGAGTCTATGGTGCAGTGTTGAGTCTATGGTGCAGTGTTGAGTCTATGGTGCAGTGTTGAGTCTATGGTGCAGTGTTGAGTCTATGGGGCAGTGTTGAGTCTATGGTGCAGTGTTGAGTCTATGGCAAGTGTTGAGTCTATGGGCAGTGTTGAGTCTATGAGCAGTGTTGAGTCTATGGGCAGTGTTGAGTCTATGGTGCAGTGTTGAGTCTATGGTGCAGTATTGAGTCTATGGGTAGTGTTGAGTCTATGGTGCAGTGTTGAGTCTATGGTGCAGTGTTGAGTCTATGGTGCAGTGTTGAGTCTATGGTGCAGTGTTGAGTCTATGGGTAGTGTTGAGTCTATGGTGCAGTGTTGAGTCTATGGGCAGTGTTGCGTCTATGGTGCAGTGTTGAGTCTATGGGGCAGTGTTGAGACTGTGGTGCGGTGTTGAGTCTATGGGCAGTGTTGCGTCTATGGTGCAGTGTTGAGTCTATGGGGCAGTGTTGAGTCTATGGGCAGTGTTGAGTCTATGGGGCAGTGTTGAGTCTATGGTGCAGTGTTGAGTCTATGGTGCAGTGTTGAGTCTATGAAGCGGTGTGGAGTCTATGGTGCAGTGTTGAGTCTATGGGCAGTGTTGAGTCTATGGTGCAGTGTTGAGTCTATGGTGCAGTGTTGAGTCTATGGTGCAGTGTTGAGTCTATGGTGCAGTGTTGAGTCTATGTGCAGTGTTGAGTCTATGGGCAGTGTTGAGTCTATGAAGCGGTGTGGAGTCTTTGGTGCAGTGTTGAGTCTATGGGCAGTGTTGAGTCTATGGTGCAGTGTTGAGTCTATGGTGCAGTGTTGAGTCTATGGTGCAGTGTTGAGTCTATGGGCAGTGTTGAGTCTATGGTCAGTGTTGAGTCTATGGTGCAGTGTTGAGTCTATGGTGCAGTGTTGAGTTTATGGTGCAGTGTTGAGTCTATGGTGCAGTGTTGAGTTTATGGTGCAGTGTTGAGTCTATGGTGCAGTGTTGAGTCTATTGTGCAGTGTTGAGTCTATGGTGCAGTGTTGAGTCTATGGGTAGTGTTGAGTCTATGGGCAGTGTTGAGTCTATGAGCAGTGTTGAGTCTATGGGCAGTGTTGCGTCTATGGTGCAGTGTTGAGTCTATGGGCAGTGTTGAGTCTATGGTGCAGTGTTGAGTCTATGGTGCAGTGTTGAGTCTATGGGTAGTGTTGAGTCTATGGTGCAGTGTTGAGTCTATGGGTAGTGTTGAGTCTATGGGCAGTGTTGAGTATATGAGCAGTGTTGAGTCTATGGGCAGTGTTGAGTCTATGGGCAGTGTTGAGTCTATGGGCAGTGTTGCGTCTATGGTGCAGTGTTGAGTCTATGGGCAGTGTTGAGTCTATGGTGCAGTTTTTAGTCTATGGGCAGTGTTGAGTCTATGGTGCAGTGTTGAGTCTATGGGGTAGTGTTGAGTCTATGGGCAGTGTTGAGTATATGGGCAGTGTTGAGTCTATGGTGCAGTGTTGCGTCTATGGTGCAGTGTTGAGTCTATGGGCAGTGTTGAGTCTATGGTCAGTGTTGAGTCTATGGGCAGTATTGAGTCTATGGTGCAGTGTTGAGTCTATGGGCAGTGTTGACTCTATGGTGCAGTGTTGAGTCTATGGTGTAGTGTTGAGTCTATGGGCAGTGTTGAGTCTATGGTGCAGTGTTGAGTCTATGGGCAGTGTTGAGTCTATGGGCAGTGTTGAGTCTATGGGCAGTGTTGAGTCTATGGTGCAGTGTTGAGTCTGTGGTGCAGTGTTGAGTCTATGGTGCAGTGTTGAGTCTATGGTGCAGTGTTGAGTCTATGGGGCAGTGTTGAGTCTATGGGCAGTGTTGAGTCTAGGGGCAGTGTTGAGTCTATGGTGCAGTGTTGAGTCTATGGTGCAGTGTTCAGTCTATGGTGCAGTGTTGAGTCTATGGTGCAGTGTTGAGTCTATGGTGCAGTGTTGAGTCTATGGTGCAGTGTTGAGTCTATGAGCAGTGTTGAGTCTATGGGCAGTGTTGAGTCTATGGGCAGTGTTGAGTCTATGGGCAGTGTTGCGTCTATGGTGCAGTGTTGAGTTTATGGGCAGTGTTGAGTCTATGGTGCAGTGTTTAGTCTATGGGCAGTGTTGAGTCTATGGTGCAGTGTTGAGTCTATGGGGTAGTGTTGAGTCTATGGGCAGTGTTGAGTCTATGGGCAGTGTTGAGTCTATGGTGCAGTGTTGCGTCTATGGTGCAGTGTTGAGTCTATGGGCAGTGTTGAGTCTATGGGCAGTGTTGAGTCTATGGGCAGTATTGAGTCTATGGTGCAGTGTTGAGTCTGTGGGCAGTGTTGACTCTATGGTGCAGTGTTGAGTCTATGGTGTAGTGTTTGAGTCTATGGGCAGTGTTGAGTCTATGGTGCAGTGTTGAGTCTATGGGCAGTGTTGAGTCTATGGGCAGTGTTGAGTCTATGGGCAGTGTTGAGTCTATGGTGCAGTGTTGAGTCTGTGGTGCAGTGTTGAGTCTATGGTGCAGTGTTGAGTCTATGGTGCAGTGTTGAGTCTATGGGGCAGTGTTGAGTCTATGGTGCAGTGTTGAGTCTATGGTGCAGTGTTGAGTCTATGGGCAGTGTTGAGTCTATGGTGCAGTGTTGAGTCTATGGGCAGTGTTGAGTCTAGGGGCAGTGTTGAGTCTATGGTGCAGTGTTGAGTCTATGGTGCAGTGTTCAGTCTATGGTGCAGTGTTGAGTCTATGGTGCAGTGTTGAGTCTATGGTGCAGTGTTGAGTCTATGGTGCAGTGTTGAGTCTGTGGTACAGTGTTGAGTCTATGGTGCAGTGTTGAGTCTATGGTGCAGTGTTGAGTCTATGGGGCAGTGTTGAGTCTATGGTGCAGTGTTGAGTCTATGGGCAGTGCTGAGTCTATGGGCAGAGCTGAGTCTATGGTGCAGTGTTGAGTTTATGGTGCAGTTTTGAGTCTATGGTGCAGTGTTGAGTCTATGGTGCAGTTTTGAGTCTATGGTGCAGTGTTGAGTCTATGGTGCAGTGCTAAGTCTATGGTGCAGTGCTGAGTCTATGGTGCAGTGTTGAGTCTATGGTGCAGTTTTGAGTCTATGGTGCAGTGCTGAGTCTATGGTGCAGTGTTGAGTCTATGGGCAGTGTTGAGTCTATGATGCAGTTTTGAGTCTATGGTGCAGTGTTGAGTCTATGGGCAGTGTTGAGTCTATGGTGCAGTGCTAAGTCTATGGTGCAGTGCTGAGTCTATGGTGAAGTGTTGAGTCTATGGGCAGTGTTGAGTTTATAGTGCAGTGTTGAGTCTATGGTGCAGCGTTGAGTCTATGGGCAGTGCTGAGTCTATGGGCAGTGTTGAGTCTATGGTGCAGTGTTGAGTCTATGGGCAGCGTTGAGTCTATGGTGCAGTGTTGAGTCTATGGTGCAGTGTTGAGTCTATGGTGCAGTGCTAAGTCTATGGTGCAGTGCTGAGTCTATGGTGCAGTGTTGAGTCTATGGTGCAGTTTTGAGTCTATGGTGCAGTGCTGAGTCTATGGTGCAGTGTTGAGTCTATGGGCAGTGTTGAGTCTATGATGCAGTGTTGAGTCTATGGTGCAGTGTTGAGTCTATGGGCAGTGTTGAGTCTATGGTGCAGTGCTAAGTCTATGGTGCAGTGCTGAGTCTATGGTGCAGCGTTGAGTCTATGGGCAGTGCTGAGTCTATGGGCAGTGTTGAGTCTATGGTGCAGTGTTGAGTCTATGGGCAGCGTTGAGTCTATGGTGCAGTGTTGAGTCTATGGTGCAGTGTTGAGTCTATGGTGCAGTGCTGAGTCTATGGGCAGTGTTGAGTCTCAGTGTTGAGTCTATGGTGCAGTGTTGAGTCTATGGGCAGTGTTGAGTCTATGGTGCAGTGCTGAGTCTATGGGCAGTGTTGAGTCTCAGTGTTGAGTCTATGGTGCAGTGTTGAGTCTATGGGCAGTGTTGAGTCTCAGTGTTGAGTCTATGGTGCAGTGCTGAGTCTATGGTGCAGTGTTGAGTCTATGGTGCAGTGTTGAGTCTATGGTGCAGTGCTGAGTCTATGGTGCAGTGCTGAGTCTATGGTGCAGTGTTGAGTCTCAGTGTTGAGTCTATGGTGCAGTGTTGAGTCTATGGTGCAGTGCTGAGTCTATGGTGCAGTGCTGAGTCTATGGTGCAGTGTTGAGTCTCAGTGTTGAGTCTATGGGCAGTGTTGAGTCTATGGTGCAGTATTGAGTCTATCGTGCAGTGCTGAGTCTATGGGCAGCGTTGAGTCTCAGTGTTGAGTCTCAGTGCTGAGTCTATGGTGGTGATGGAGGGGAGGGAAGGTTGGTGGGGGGGGGCGTGTGGGGGGGGGGGGCTACGTTACGTGAGCTTGCATCCGAGTTTGTGTTCGAGGCAGATGTTTGTCGGTAATTACTTGCAGAGCAGACACCGTGTCCCCCCCTCCACCACGTCCGACGTGGAGAGCGATTGATGCGTCCTGTGTTTATTAATCTTGCAAACTACAAACCCGTGAGACGCGTGTGGGGGAGGGGTGGGGGGGGGTGACACAGCCATTGCCGCTCGATCGTCCGACACGCCCGAGTGAGATCAATCACGTGGTGTCCTTGTGTAGACCAGGTGACGTTAAACTAATAAACATGATAAAATAATTCTCACGACGTTTCGGCCACAACGCAAGCAGCCGTCCTCAGGTGAAGAACAGGTCTGTCAGAAAGACAGCGTCTGACAGAACTGTTCTTCACCTGAGGACGGCTGCTTGCGTTGTGGCCGAAACGTCGTGAGAATTATTTTATGAAGTTTTATTTTTATTATTTTATTACTTCCCTTCTACGTGACTTCGACGAAACAACCAAGAAGATGAATCCCTGCAGTCACGAAAGCTTTACATCGAAATTTAATATCAACTATTTCTTTTGATGTCACCAAGGAAAGCTCACCCCCCACCCCCCCCAACCACGCTGAGTCTGTGTAGCTATTTTGATTTCTTACAGAAGCAAAATCAGAACGGAGAAGCAACAGCGGATATGGTCTCGTCAACTTCTCGGGACAAATGGTCATCGTCGGCTTCTCTTCTCGTATGAACTCGTTCATCGGGTTTCCTTGCGTAGGTCATGTTCGTCAGATGCAGACCAGCCGTTGTTGCCTGTCGTTGACTCGAGATCAGTTTGTCTACTGCGGAGGTCAGAGTGAGATGAGAGGGAAGAGGCAGGAGAGTGAGTGGAGGGGAGTGGAGTGAGATGAGAGGGGAGAGGCAGGAGAGTGCGTGGAGGGGAGTGGAGTGAGATGAGAGGGAGAGGCAGGAGAGTGCGTGGAGGGGAGTGGAGTGAGATGAGAGGGGAGAGGTAGGAGAGTGCGTAGAAGGGAGTGGAGTGAGATGAGAGGGGAGAGGCAGGAGAGTGCGTGGAGGGGAGTGGAGTGAGATGAGAGGGGAGAGGTAGGAGAGTGCGTAGAAGGGAGTGGAGTGAGATGAGAGGGGAGAGATGGTGAAGGCGAGTGGAGTGAGAGTTTCGCTAACTCCATCATGGCGTGTCTAACTGGCTCGAGGGACCCTGTTATAAATAGATATAAATACATGAAGATAAGGACGTGCATATGAAGGCTTATATAATTGTGTGTTTATGTATAAAATAACAGACACGGGGTTGTGGCGAGGGAACAAAACACTGGGGCGAGGGAGAGAGGACGCCGAGAGCGACGCGATTGTGCGCGAAACACAGCGGAGTGATTGGAAGTGACGGGGGGATGGGGGGGGGGATGGGGGTGGGGGGAGATGCGGGGGGAGGGGGGGGGGATGTGGGGGGATGGGGGGGAGAGATGGGGGGAGATGGGGGGGGGGGAGAAGGGAGGGGAGATGGCGGGAGATGGGGGGAGATGATGGGGGAGATGGGGTGGGGATGGGGGGGAGATGGGGGGAGATGGGGGGAGATGATGGGGGAGATGGGGTGGGGATGGGGGGGAGATGGGGGGAGATGGGGGGAGATGATGGGGGAGATGGGGTGGGGATGGGGGGGAGATGGGGGGAGATGGGGGGAGATGATGGGGGAGATGGGGTGGGGATGGGGGGGAGATGGGGGGAGATGGGGGGAGATGGGGGGAGATGATGGGGGAGATGGGGTGGGGATGGGGGGGAGATGGGGGGAGATGAGGAGGGCGTGTTCGCTCTGGGGAGCGGTGGCGCAGTGGTTAGGGACCCCCTCCCCCCCTCCCCACAACCCCCACCCCACCCCTAGGTCGACTCCGCCTTAAACATCAGCGCTGTAGACTTGTTGGCAAAGCAAAAACCACGCGTCAGCGCTGGGGGAGACAAAGGCGGTCGGGCGTGGTGGTACCCTGACAGTCGGTGGGCTTTGTCGGCTCTGCTGCTGCTGCTAGCTAACAGCACTTGCCCCTCGCGGCACTGGGCTGGCGGGAGCTGGGACCTTTGCCTTTACATCGCGGCGTGGAATTTTTCCCCTCGGGGAAGACAAAGGCGGCCGGTGAGTGGTTTTGCTGGCCAGCCACTCGCCACTCGCGACCAGCACTTGACCCCCTGTCCGCACGGAAGTCTGCCGAGGCTACGCGGGTGACCTTTGTCTTTGACGCACCCGTTCATCGGTCCGTCTGGAACGTTCCAGGCCGCCCGAGGTGGCTGCGTCGCCTGAAAACAACAACAACAACCCTCCTCATCGCCATCATGCCTCCCCATCTCTTCGTTTTTTTTTTGACGATCAGTGGAAACAAGAAAATGCTCGGTGTAGTCGGCACTTTGCTTCGTTCATCATTTCGTAATTTTTTTTTATAATAACTTTGCTTTATGTAAACTCCCACCACTCGCTCACCCTCTCGCTCACTCTCTCGCTCACCCTCTCGCTCACTCTCTCGCTCACTCTCTCGCTCACCCTCTCGCTCACCCTCTCGCTCACTCTCTCGCTCACTCTCTCGCTCACCCTCTCGCTCACTCTCTCGCTCACTCCCTCGCTCACTCTCTCGCTCACTCACTCACACTCTCGCTCACTCTCTCGCTCACTCCCTCGCTCACTCTCTCGCTCGCTCACTCTCTCGCTCACTCTCTCGCTCACTCTCTCGGTCACTCTCTCGCTCACTCTCTCGCTCACCCTCTCGCTCACTCTCTCGGTCACTCTCTCGCTCACTCTCTCGCTCACTCTCTCGCTCACTCTCTCACTCTCTCGCTCACTCTCTCGCTCACTCTCTCGGTCACTCTCTCGCTCACTCTCTCGCTCACTCTCTCGCTCACTCTCTCGCTCACTCTCTCGCTCACCCTCTCGCTCACTCTCTCGGTCACTCTCTCGCTCACCCTCTCGCTCACTCTCTCGCTCACTCTCTCGCTCTCTCGCTCACTCTCTCGCTCACTCTCTCGCTCACCCTCTCGCTCACTCTCTCGGTCACCCTCTCGCTCACTCTCTCGCTCACTCTCTCGCTCACTCTCTCACTCACTCTCTCGCTCACCCTCTCGCTCACTCTCTCGGTCACTCTCTCGCTCACCCTCTCGCTCACTCTCTCGCTCACTCTCTCGCTCTCTCGCTCACTCTCTCGCTCACTCTCTCGCTCACCCTCTCGCTCACTCTCTCGCTCACTCTCTCGCTCTCTCTCGCTCACCCTCTCGGTCACTCTCTCGCTCACTCTCTCGCTCACTCTCTCGCTCACTCTCTCGCTCACTCTCTCGCTCACCCTCTCGGTCACTCTCTCGCTCACTCTCTCGCTCACTCTCTCGCTCACTCTCTCGCTCACTCTCTCGCTCACCCTCTCGCTCACTCTCTCGCTCACTCTCTCGCTCTCTCGCTCACTCTCTCGCTCACTCTCTCGCTCACTCTCTCGCTCACTCTCTCGCTCACCCTCTCTCGCTCACCCTCTCGCTCACTCTCTCGCTCACCCTCTCGCTCACCTCTCTCGCTCACTCTCTCGCTCACCCTCTCGCTCACCCTCTCGCTCACTCTCTCGCTCACTCTCTCGCTCTCTCGCTCACCCTCTCGCTCACCCTCTCGCTCACTCTCTCGCTCACCCTCTCGCTCACCTCTCTCGCTCACCCTCCTCGCTCACCCTCTCGCTCACTCTCTCGCTCACTCTCTCGCTCTCTCGCTCACCCTCTCGCTCACTCTCTCGCTCACTCTCTCGCTCACCCTCTCGCTCACCCTCTCGCTCACTCTCTCGCTCACTTCTCTCGCTCACCCTCTCGCTCACCCTCTCGCTCACTCTCTCGCTCACTCTCTCGCTCACTCTCTCGCTCTCTCGCTCACCCTCTCGCTCACCCTCTCGCTCACTCTCTCGCTCACT
>NC_136339.1:2737412-2744912 GCF_964198595.1 Lampetra fluviatilis
GTGTGGTGGTAGTGTGTGTGGGGTAGTGTGTGTGGGGTGTGTGTGTGGGGTGTGTGTGGGATAGTGTGTGTGGGGTAGTGTGTGTGGGGTGTGTGTGTGGGGTAGTGTGTGTGTGGTGTAGTGTGTGGGGTGTGTGTGTGGGGTAGTGTGTGTGGGGTAGTGTGTGTGGTGTGTGTGTGGGGTGAGTGTGTGTGGGGTGTAGTGTGTGGGGTGTGTGTGTGGGGTAGTGTGTGTGGGGTAGTGTGTGTGGGGGTAGTGTGTGTGGGGTAGTGTGTGTGGGGTGTGTGTGTGGTGGTAGTGTGTGTGGGGTTGTGTGTGTGGTGTGTGTGTGTGGGGTGTGTGTGGGGTAGTGTGTGTGGTGTGTGTGTGTGGGGTGTGTGTGTGGTGTGTGTGTGGTGTGTGTGTGTGGGGTAGTGTGTGTGGGGTGTGTGTGTGTGTGTGTGTGTGTGTGTGGGTAGTGTGTGTGGGGGTAGTGTGTGTGGGTGTGTGTGTGGGTGTGTGTGTGGGTGTGTGTGTGGGTGTGTGTGTGGGGTAGTGTGTGTGGGGTGTGTGTGGGGTAGTGGGTGTGTGTGTGTGTGTGGGGTGTGTGTGGGGTGTGTGTGGGGTGTGTGTGTGGGTAGTGTGTGTGGGGTGTGTGTGGGGTGTGTGTGTGGGGTGTGTGTGGTGTGTGTGGGTGTGTGTGTGGGGTGTGTGTGGTGTGTGTGTGGGGTGTGTGTGGGGTAGTGTGTGTGGGGTGTGTGTGTGGGGTGTGTGTGTGGGGTGTGTGTGGTGTGTGTGGGGTGTGTGTGTGGGTGTTGTGTGTGTGGGTGTGTGTGTGGTGTGTGTGTGGGGTAGTGTGTGTGGGGTGGTGTGTGGTGTGTGTGGGTGTGTGTGGGGTAGTGTGTGGTGTGTGTGTGTGTGTGTGTGTGGGGTAGTGTGTGTGTGGGTGTGTGTGTGGTGTGTGTGTGTGGGGTGTGTGTGGGGTAGTGTGTGTGGGGTTGTGTGTGGGGTAGTGTGTGTGGGTGTGTGTGTGGGGTAGTGTGTGTGGGGTGTGTGTGTGGGGTAGTGTGTGTGGTGTGTGTGTGGGGTAGTGTGTGTGGGGTAGTGTGTGGGGTGTGTGTGTGGGGTGTGTGTGTGGGTAGTGTGTGGTGGGGTGTGAGTGGGTAGTGTGTGTGTGGGGTGTGTGTGGGGTGTGTGTGGGGTGTGTGTGGGGTAGTGTGTGTGGGGTAGTGTGTGTGGTGTGTGTGTGGGGTGTGTGTGTGGGGTGTGTGTGTGGGGTAGTGTGTGTGTGGGGTGTGTGTGTGGGGTGTGTGTGTGGGGTAGTGTGTGTGGGGTGTGTGTGGGGTAGTGTGTGTGGGGTGTGTGTGTGGGGTGTGTGTGTGGGGTGTGTGTGTGGGGTGTGTGTGTGGGGTGTGTGTGTGGGGTAGTGTGTGTGGGGTGTGTGTGGGGTAGTGTGTGTGTGGTGTGTGTGTGGGGTGTGTGTGTGGTGTGTGTGGGGTGTGTGTGTGGTGTGTGTGTGTGGGGTGTGTGTGGGGTAGTGTGTGTGGGGTGTGTGTGTGGGGTAGTGTGTGGTGGTGTGTGTGTGGGGTAGTGTGTGTGGGGTGTGTGTGTGGGGTAGTGTGTGTGGTGGTGTGTGTGGGGTGTGTGTGGGGTAGTGTGTGTGTGGGGTGTGTGTGTGGGGTGTGTGTGGGGTGTGTTGGGGTAGTGTGTGTGGGGTAGTGTGTGTGGTGTGTGTGTGGGGTGTGTGTGTGGGGTGTGTGTGTGGGGTAGTGTGTGTGGTGTGTGTGTGTGGGGTGTGTGTGTGGGGTGTGTGTGTGGGTGTGTGTGTGGGGTGTGTGTGTGGGGTGTGTGTGTGGGGTGTGTGTGTGGGGTAGTGTGTGTGGGGTGTGTGTGGGGTAGTGTGTGTGTGGTGTGTGTGTGGGGTGTGTGTGTGGGGTGTGTGTGGGTGTGTGTGTGGGGTGTGTGTGGGGTAGTGTGTGTGGGGTGTGTGGGGTAGTGTGTGTGGGGTGTGTGTGGGGTAGTGTGTGTGTGGTGTGTGTGTGGGGTGTGTGTGTGGGGTAGTGTGTGTGGGGTGTGTGTGGGGTGTGTGTGTGGGGTAGTGTGTGTGGGGTGTGTGTGGGGTAGTGTGTGTGGGGTAGTGTGTGTGGGGTAGTGTGTGTGGGGTGTGTGTGGGGTGTGTGTGGGGTAGTGTGTGTGGGTGTGTGTGTGTGGGGTGTGTGTGTGGGGTGTGTGTGTGGGGTGTGTGTGTGGGGTGTGTGTGTGTGGGGTGTGTGTGTGGGGTGTGTGTGTGGGTAGTGTGTGTGGGGTGTGTGTGTGGGTAGTGTGTGTGTGGTGTGTGTGTGGGTGTGTGTGTGGGGTGTGTGTGTGGGGTAGTGTGTGTGGGGTGTGTGTGGGGTAGTGTGTGTGTGGTGTGTGTGTGGGTGTGTGTGTGGGGTGTGTGTGTGGGGTAGTGTGTGTGGTGTGTGTGTGGGGTGTGTGTGTGGGGTAGTGTGTGTGGGGGTGTGTGTGGGGTGTGTGTGTGGGGTAGTGTGTGTGGGGTGTGTGTGTGGGTAGTGTGTGTGGTGTGTGTGTGTGGGGTAGTGGTGTGTGGTGTGTGTGTGGGGTGTGTGTGTGGGGTAGTGTGTGTGGGGTATGTGTGTGGTGTGTGTGTGTGGGGTGTGTGTGGGGTGTGTGTGTGGTGTGTGTGTGTGGGGTAGTGTGTGTGGTGTGTGTGTGGTGTGTGTGTGTGGGGTGTGTGTGTGGGGTGTGTGTGTGGGGTGTGGGTGGTGTGTGTGGGGTGTGTGTGTGGGGTGTGTGTGTGGGGTGTGTGTGGGTGTGTGGGGTAGTGTGTGTGGGGTGTGTGTGGTGTGTGTGGGGTGTGTGTGGGGTAGTGTGTGGGGTGTGTGTGTGTGGTGTTGTGTGTGTGGTAGTGTGTGTGGGGTGTGTGTGTGGTGTGTGTGTGTGGGGTGTGTGTGGGGTAGTGTGTGTGGGGTGTGTGTGTGGGGTAGTGTGTGTGGTGTGTGTGTGGGGTAGTGTGTGTGGGGTGTGTGTGTGGGGTAGTGTGTGTGGTGTGTGTGTGGGGTAGTGTGTGTGGGGTGTGTGTGTGGTGTGTGTGTGGGGTGGTGTGTGTGGGGTGGTGTGTGTGGGGTGTGAGTGGGGTGGTGTGTGTGTGGGGGTGTGTGTGGGGTGTGTGTGGGGGGTGTGTGTGGGGGTGTGTGTGTGGGGTAGTGTGTGTGGTGTGTGTGTGGGGTGTGTGTGTGGGGTGTGTGTGTGGGGTAGTGTGTGTGGGGTGTGTGTGTGGGGTGTGTGTGTGGGGTAGTGTGTGTGGGGTGTGTGGTGGGGTAGTGTGTGTGGGGTGTGTGGGGTGTGTGGGGGTGTGTGTGTGGGGTGTGTGTGTGGGGTGTGTGTGTGGGGTGTGTGTGTGGGGTAGTGTGTGTGGGGTGTGTGTGGGGTAGTGTGTGTGTGGTGTGTGTGTGGGGTGTGTGGGTGGTGTGTGTGGGGGTGTGTGGTGTGGGGTGGTGTGTGTGGGGTGTGTGTGGGGGTAGTGTGTGTGGGGTGTGTGTGTGGGGGTAGTGTGTGTGGTGTGTGTGTGGGGTAGTGTGTGTGGGGTGTGTGTGTGGGGTAGTGTGTGTGGTGTGTGTGTGGGGGTGTGTGTGGGGTAGTGTGTGTGTGGGGTGTGTGTGTGGGGTGGTGTGTGGGGGTGTGTTGGGGTAGTGTGTGTGGGGTAGTGTGTGTGGTGTGTGTGTGGGGTGTGTGTGTGGGGGTGTGTGTGTGGGGTAGTGTGTGTGGGGTGTGTGTGGGGTAGTGTGTGTGGGGGTGGTGTGTGGGGTGTGTGTGGGGTGTGTGTGTGGGGTGTGTGTGTGGGGGTGTGTGTGTGGGGTAGTGTGTGTGGGGTGTGTGTGGGGTAGTGTGTGTGGGTGTGTGTGTGGGGTGTGTGTGTGGGGTAGTGTGTGTGGGGTGTGTGTGGGGTGTGTGTGTGGGGTAGGTGTGTGGGGTGTGGTGGGGTGTGTGTGGGGGTGTGTGTGGGGTAGTGGTGTGTGGTGTGTGTGTGGGGTGTGTGTGTGGGGTGTGTGTGTGGGGTGTGTGTGGGGTGTGTGTGTGGGGTGTGTGTGTGGGGTGTGTGTGTGGGGGTAGTGTGTGTGGGGTAGTGTGTGTGGGGTAGTGTGTGTGGGGTGTGTGTGGGGTAGTGTGTGTGGTGTGTGTGTGGGGGGTGTGTGTGTGGGGGGTGTGTGTGTGGGGGGGGTGTGGGGTGGTGTGGGGTGTGTGTGTGGGGTGTGTGTGTGGGGTGTGTGTGTGGGGTAGTGTGTGTGGGGTGTGTGTGGGGTAGTGTGTGTGTGGTGTGTGTGTGGGGTGTGTGTGTGGGTTGTGTGTGTGGGGTAGTGTGTGTGGGGTGTGTGTGGGGGTAGTGTGTGTGGTGGTGTGTGTGTGGGGTGTTGTGTGTGGGGGGGGTGTGTGTGTGGGGTGTGTGTGTGGGGTGTGTGTGTGGGGTGTGTGTGTGGGGTAGTGTGTGTGGGGTGTGTGTGGGGTGTGTGTGTGGGGTAGTGTGTGTGGGGTGGGTGTGGTGGGGTAGTGTGTGTGGGGTGTGTGTGTGTGGGGTGTGTGTGTGGGGTGTGTGTGTGGGTGGTGTGTGTGTGGTGTGTGTGTGTGGGGTGTGTGTGGGGTAGTGTGTGTGGTGTGTGTGTGGGGTGGTGGGGTGGTGTGTGTGGGTGTGTGTGTGGGGGTGTGTGTGTGTGGGGGTATGTGTGTGGTGTGTGTGTGTGGGGTGTGTGTGGGGGTAGTGTGTGTGGTGTGTGTGTGTGGGGTAGTGTGTGTGGGGTGTGTGTGGGTGTGTGTGTGGGGGTAGTGTGTGTGGGGTGTGTGTGGGGTAGTGTGTGTGGTGTGTGTGGTGGGGTGTGGGTGTGGGGGGGGTGTGTGTGGGGTGTGTGTGTGGGGTAGTGTGTGTGGGGTGTGTGTGGGGTAGTGTGTGGTGGTGTGTGTGGGGGGTGTGTGTGGGGTGTGTGTGGGGTGTGTGTGTGGGGTAGTGTGTGTGGGTGTGTGTGGGGGTGTGTGGGTGGGGGTGTGTGTGGTGTGTGTGGGGTGTGTGTGTGGGGTGTGTGTGGGGTGTGTGGGGTGTGTGTGGGGTAGTGTGTGTGGGGTGTGTGTGTGGGGTGTGTGTGTGGGGTGTGTGTGGTGTGTGTGGGGTGTGTGTGTGGGGTGTGGTGTGGGGGTGTGTGTGGTGTGTGTGGGGTAGTGTGTGTGGGGTGTGTGTGGTGTGTGTGGGGGTGTGTGTGGGGTAGTGTGTGGGGTGTGTGTGTGTGGTGTGTGTGTGGGGTAGTGTGTGTGGGGTGTGTGTGTGGTGTGTGTGTGTGGGGGTGTGTGTGGGGGTTGTGTGTGTGGGCTGTGTGTGTGGGGGTAGTGTGTGTGGTGTGTGTGTGGGGTAGTGTGTGTGGGGTGTGTGTGTGGGGTAGTGTGTGTGGTGTGTGTGTGGGGTAGTGTGTGTGGGGGTAGTGTGTGTGGTGTGTGTGTGGGGTGTGTGTGTGGGGTAGTGTGTGTGGGGTGTGTGTGGGGGGTAGTGTGTGTGTGGGGTGTGTGTGGGGTGTGTGTGGGGGTGTGTGTGGGGTAGTGTGTGTGGGGTAGTGTGTGTGGTGTGTGTGTGGGGTGGGTGTGTGGGGGGTGTGTGTGTGGGGTAGTGTGTGTGGGGTGTGTGTGGGGTAGTGTGTGTGGGGGTGTGTGTGTGGGGTGTGTGTGTGGGGTGTGTGTGTGGGGTGTGGTGTGTGGGGTAGTGTGTGTGGGGTGTGTGTGGGGTAGTGTGTGTGTGGTGTGTGTGTGGGGTGTGTGTGTGGGGTAGTGTGTGTGGGGTGTGTGTGGGGTAGTGTGTGTGGGGGTGGGTGTGTGGTGGGTGTGTGTGTGGGGTGTGTGTGTGGGGTGTGTGTGTGGGGTGTGGGGTGTGGGGTGTGTGGTGTGGGGTGTGTGTGTGGGGTGTGTGTGTGGGGTGTGGTGTGGGGTGTGTGTGTGGGGTGTGTGTGTGGGGTGTGTGTGTGGGGTGTGTGTGTGGGGTGTGTGTGGGGTGTGTGTGTGGGGTGTGTGTGTGGGGTGTGTGTGTGGGGTGTGTGTGGGGTGTGTGTGGGGTGTGTGTGTGGGGTAGTGTGGTGGGTGGGGTAGTGTGTGTGGGGTGTGTGTGTGGGGTGTGTGTGTGGGGGTGTGTGTGTGGGGTGTGTGTGTGGGGTGTGTGTGTGGGGTGTGGTGTGGGGTGTGTGTGTGGGGGTGTGTGTGTGGGGTGTGTGTGTGGGGGTGTGTGTGTGGGGTGTGTGTGTGGGTGTGTGTGTGGGGTGTGTGTGTGGGGTGTGTGTGTGGGGTAGTGTGTGTGGGTGTGTGTGTGGGGTGTGTGTGTGGGGGTGTGTGTGGGTGTGTGTGTGGGGTGTGTGTGTGGGGTGTGTGTGTGGGGTGTGTGTGTGTGGGTGTGTGTGTGGGGTGTGTGTGTGGGGTGTGTGTGTGGGTGTGTGTGTGGGGTGTGTGTGTGGGGATGTGTGTGTGGGGTGTGTGTGTGGGGTGTGTGTGTGGGGTGTGTGTGTGGGGTGTGTGGTGTGTGGTGTGTGTGTGGGGGTGTGTGTGTGGGGTGTGTGTGTGGGGTGTGTGTGTAGGGTAGTGTGTGTGGGGTGTGTGTGTGGGGTGTGTGTGTGGGGTGTGTGTGTGGGGTGTGTAGGTGTGTGGTGTGTGTGTGGGGTGTGTGTGTGGGGTGTGTGTGTGGGGTGTGTGTGTGGGGTAGTGTGTGTGGGGTGTGTGTGTGGGGTGTGTGTGTGGGGTAGTGTGTGTGGGGTAGTGTGTGTGGGGTGTGTGTGTGGGGTGTGTGTGTGGGGTGTGTGTGTGGGGTGTGTAGGTGTGTGGTGTGTGTGTGGGGTGTGTGTGTGGGGTGTGTGTGTGGGGTGTGTGTGTGGGGTGTGTGTGTGGGGTAGTGTGTGTGGGGTGTGTGTGTGGGGTGTGTGTGTGGGGTGTGTGTGTGGGGTGTGTGTGTGGGGTGTGTGTGTGGGGTGTGTGTGTGGGGTGTGTGTGTGGGGTGTGTGTGTGGGGTGTGTGTGTGGGGTGTGTGTGTGGGGTGTGTGTGTGGGGTAGTGTGTGTGGGGTGTGTGTGTGGGGTGTGTGTGTGGGGTGTGTGTGTGGGGTAGTGTGTGTGGGGTGTGTGTGTGGGGTGTGTGTGTGGGGTGTGTGTGTGGGGTGTGTGTGTGGGGTGTGTGTGTGGGGTGTGTGTGTGGGGTGTGTATGTGGGGTGTGTGGGGTGTGTGTGGGGTAGTGTGTGTGTGGGGTGTGTGTGTGGTGTGTGGGGTGTGTGTGTGTGGGGTAGTGTATGTGGGGTGTGTGTGGTGTGTGGGGTAGTGTGTGTGTGGGGTGTGTGTGTGGTGTGTGGGGTGTGTGTGTGGGGGGTAGTGTATGTGGGGTGTGTGTGGTGTGTGGGGTAGTGTGTGTGGGGTGTGTGTGTGTGTGTGGGGTGTATGTGTGTGTGGTGTGAATGTGTATATGGTGTGTGTGTGTGGGGGGGTGTATGTGTGGGGTGTGTGTGTGTAGTGT
>NC_136339.1:2754912-2779555 GCF_964198595.1 Lampetra fluviatilis
TGTCCGTAAGTGGGGGTGGTGTCCGTAAGTGGGGGTGGTGTCCGTAAGTGGGGGTGGTGTCCGTAAGTGGGGGTGGTGTCCGTAAGTGGGGGTGGTGTCCGTAAGTGGGGGTGGTGTCCGTAAGTGGGGGTGGTGTCCGTAAGTGGGGGTGGTGTCCGTAAGTGTGGGTGGTGTCCGTAAGTGTGGGTGGTGTCCGTAAGTGTGGGTGGTGTCCGTAAGTGTGGGTGGTGTCCGTAAGTGGGGGTGGTGTTCGTAAGTGGGGGTGGTGTCCGTAAGTGGGGGTGGTGTTCGTAAGTGGGGGTGGTGTCCGTAAGTGGGGGTGGTGTCCGTAAGTGGGGGTGGTGTCCGTAAGTGGGGGTGGTGTCCGTAAGTGGGGGTGGTGTCCGTAAGTGTGGGTGGTGTCCGTAAGTGTGGGTGGTGTCCGTAAGTGTGGGTGGTGTCCGTAAGTGTGGGTGGTGTCCGTAAGTGGGGGTGGTGTCCGTAAGTGTGGGTGGTGTCCGTAAGTGGGGGTGGTGTTCGTAAGTGTGGGTGGTGTCCGTAAGTGGGGGTGGTGTCCGTAAGTGTGGGTGGTGTCCGTAAGTGGGGGTGGTGTTCGTAAGTGTGGGTGGTGTCCGTAAGTGGGGGTGGTGTCCGTAAGTGGGGGTGGTGTCCATAAGTGTGGGTGGTGTCCGTAAGTGGGGGTGGTGTCCGTAAGTGGGGGTGGTGTTCGTAAGTGTGGGTGGTGTCCGTAAGTGGGGGTGGTGTCCGTAAGTGTGGGTGGTGTCCGTAAGTGGGGGTGGTGTCCGTAAGTGGGGGTGGTGTCCGTAAGTGTGGGTGGTGTCCGTAAGTGTGGGTGGTGTCCGTAAGTGGGGGTGGTGTCCGTAAGTGGGGGTGGTGTCCGTAAGTGAGGGTGGTATTCTTATGGTTTTTTTCGGTAAAGTCACGCAGATAAAAAAATAAAAGAAAATTAATAAAAGTAAAATAGAAATTAAATATTTTATTTTTATATTATTTTACTTTTATTAATTTTATTTTTTTATTTTTATCTACGTGACTTTAATGAAAGTAAAATAAAGATAAAATATGTTTATTTTACTTAACTTTTATTAATTTTAATTTTTTACCTACGTGACTTTACCGAAAAAACCTAAGAATATGAATCCTTGCAGTCACGAAAGCTTCAAATCTAAAAGTGAGGGTGGTGTCCGTAAGTGTGGGTTGTGTTCGTAAGTGTGGGTTGTGTTCGTAAGTGGGGGTGGTGTCCGTAAGTGTGGGTGGTGTCCGTAAGTGGGGGTGGTGTCCGTAAGTGGGGGTGGTGTCCGTAAGTGGGGGTGGTGTCCGTAAGTGGAGGTGTTGTTCATAAGTGGGGGTGGTGTCCGTAAGTGGGGGTGGTGTCCGTAAGTGGGGGTGGTGTCCGTAAGTGGGGGTGGTGTCCGTAAGTGGGGGTGGTGTTCGTAAGTGTGGGTGGTGTCCGTAAGTGGGGGTGGTGTCCGTAAGTGGGGGTGGTGTCCGTAAGTGGGGGTGGTGTCCGTAAGTGGGGGTGGTGTCCGTAAGTGGGGGTGGTGTCCGTAAGTGGGGGTGGTGTCCGTAAGTGGGGGTGGTGTCCGTAAGTGGGGGTGGTGTCCGTAAGTGGGGGTGGTGTCCGTAAGTGGGGGTAGTGTCCGTAAGTGGGGGTGGTGTCCGTAAGTGAGGGTGGTGTTCGTAAAGTGAGTGTGGGTGTCCGTAAGTGACTTGAAACATCGGCTTTCCGTAGGCAACACTCGCTCACCTAACAAAGGCATGTCGGCCCAAAGCGGCTGTTAAAGGCTATATGGGTGGCGGTGGTGGGGGGGAAGGGATTGAATCATTGTCATCGCTTTCGTTGATAACACTTTTGGGACAGACGGTGACTGCTTCAGAAAGCAAATGTTATGGCTCTGGAACATCTGCCGCTGAAGGGGCTTTGCTCGGATGATTCTGTTTTATGTTCAGCCGCGTTTACGTGAAGTCGAACAAATCGCCAGAGGAAAAGAAATTAAATTGCCAGCAAGCACCGTGGCATGCCGGGGCTGGTAGCGTGAGTGGGTGAGTGAGTGGGTGAGTGGGTGAGTGAGTGGATGAGTGAGTGGGTGAGTGGGTGAGTGAGTGCGTGAGTGGGTGAGTGGGTGAGTGAGTGAGTGAGTGGGTGAGTGAGTGGGTGAGTGGGTGAGTAAGTGAGTTGGAGGGTCAGTGGGTGAGTGAGTGAGTGGGTGAGTTGGTGAGTGGGTGAGTAAGTGAGTTGGTGGGTCAGTGGGTGAGTGAATGAGTGAGTGAGTGGGTGAGTGAGTGGGTGAGTGGGTGGGTGAGTGAGTGAGTGAGTGGGTGAGTAAGTGAGTTTGTGGATGAGTGTGTGAGTGAGTTGGTGGGTGAGTGAGTGAGTGAGTGAGTGAGTGGGTGAGTGAGTGGGTGAGTGGGTGAGTGAGTGGGTGAGTGGGTGAGTGAGTTGGTGGGTGAGTGAGTGAGTGAGTGCGTGAGTGAGTGAGTGAGTGAGTGAGTGAGTGAGTGAGTGAGTGAGTGTGAGTGAGTGGGTGAGTGAGTGAGTTGGTGGGTGAGTGGGTGAGAGAGTGAGTGCGAGAGTGAGTGGGTGAGTGAGTAAGTTGGTGGATGCGTGTGTGAGTGAGAGGGTGAGTGAGTGGGTGAGTGGGTGAGTGAGTGGGTGAGTGAGTCGGTGAGTGGGTGAGTGAGTGCGTGAGTGGGTGAGTGAGTGGGTGAGTGAGTGAGTGAGTGAGTGAGTGGGTGAGTGGGTGAGTAAGTGAGTTGGTGGATGCGTGTGTGAATGAGTGAGTGGGTGAGTGAGTGAGTAAGTGGGTGAGTGAGTGGGTGAGTGGGTGAGTGAGTGGGTGAGTGGGTGAGGAAGTGAGTTGGTGGGTCAGTGGGTGAGTGAGTGAGTGGGTGAGTGGGTGAGTGGGTGAGTGGGTGAGTAAGTGAGTTGGTGGGTCAGTGGGTGAGTGAATGAGTGAGTGAGTGGGTGAGTGAGTGGGTGAGTGGGTGAGTGGGTGAGTGGTTGGGTGAGTGAGTGAGTGAGTGAGTTTGTGGATGAGTGTGTGAGTGAGTTGGTGGGTGAGTGAGTGAGTGGGTGAGTGAGTGAGTGGGTGAGTGGGTGAGTGAGTGGGTGAGTGGGTGAGTGAGTTGGTGGGTGAGTGAGTGAGTGAGTAGGTGAGTGGGTGAGTTGGTGGGTGAGTGAGTGAGTGAGTGAGTGAGTGAGTGAGTGGGTGAGTGAGTGAGTGAGTGGGTGAGTGGGTGAGTGAGTGGGTGAGTGAGTGAGTTGGTGGGTGAGTGGGTGAGAGAGTGAGTGCGAGAGTGAGTGGGTGAGTGAGTAAGTCGGTGGATGCGTGTGTGAGTGAGTGGGTGAGTGAGTGAGTGGGTGAGTGAGTAGGTGAGTGGGTGAGTGAGTGCGTGAGTGGGTGAGTGAGTGGGTGAGTGAGTGAGTGAGTGAGTGGGTGAGTGGGTGAGTAAGTGAGTTGGTGGATGCGTGTGTGAATGAGTGAGTGGGTGAGTGAGTGAGTTGGTGAGTGAGTGAGTGGGTGAGTGGGTGAGTGAGTGGGTGAGTGTGTGAGTAAGTGAGTTGGTGGGTCAGTGGGTGAGTGAGTGAGTGAGTGGGTGAGTGGGTGAGTGGGTGAGTAAGTGAGTTGGTGGGTCAGTGGGTGAGTGAATGAGTGAGTGAGTGAGTGGGTGAGTGAGTGGGTGAGTGGGTGAGTGAGTGAGTGAGTGAGTGAGTTTGTGGATGAGTGTGTGAGTGAGTTGGTGGGTGAGTGAGTGAGTGGGTGAGTGAGTGAGTGGGTGAATGGGTGAGTGCGTGAGTGAGTTGGTGGGTGAGTGGGTGAGTGAGTGAGTGAGTGGGTGAGTTGGTGGGTGAGTGAGTGAGTGGGTGAGTGAGTGAGTGAGTGAGTGAGTGGGTGAGTGGGTGAGTGAGTGGGTGAGTGGGTGAGTGAGTGAGTGGGTGAGTGAGTGAGTGAGTGAGTTTGTGGGTGAGTGGGTGAGAGAGTGAGTGGGAGAGTGAGTGGGTGAGTGAGTAAGTTGGTGGATGCGTGTGTGAGTGAGTGGGTGGGTGAGTGAGAAATTGAGTTGGTGGGTGAGTGGGTGAGTGAATGAGTGAGTGGGTGAGTGGGTGAAAGAGTGAGTTGGTGGGTGAGTGGGTGAGTGGGTGAGTGTGTGAGTGAGTTGGTGGGTGAGTGTGTGAGTGAGTGGGTGAGTGGGTGAGAGAGTGAGTTGGTGGATGAGTGGGTGAATGAGTGAGTGGGTGAGTGGGTGAGTGGTTGAGAGAGTGAGTGGGTGAATATGTAAGTGAGTGAGTGGGTGAGTGGGTGAGTGGGTGAGTGGGTGAGAGAGTGAGTTGGTGGATGAGTGTGTGAGTGGGTGAGTGAGTTGGTGAGTGAAAGAGTGAGTTTGTGGATGAGTGTGTGAGTGAGTGGGTGAGTGAGTGAGTGGGTGAGTGAGTGAGTGAGTTGGTGGGTCAGTGGGTGAGTGAGTGAGTGATTTGGTGAGAGAGTGAGTTGATGGATGCGTGTGTGAGTGAGTGTGTGAGTGAGTGAGTTAGTTGGTGGGTCAGTGGGTGAGTGAGTGAGTTAGTGGGTGAGAGAGTGAGTGGGTGAATGAGTGGGTGAGTGAGTGAGTGGGTGAGTGAGTGAGTGGGTGAGAGAGTGAGTTGCTGGATGTGTGTGTGAGTGAGTTGGTGAGTAGGTGAGTGAGTGAGTGGGTGAGTGGGTGAGTGAGTGGGTTGGTGGGTGAGTGAGTGAGTGGGGGGGTGAGTGTGTGAGTGGTTGAGAGAGTGAGTTGGTGGATGAGTGTGTGAGTGAGTGAGTGGGTGAGTGTGTGAGTGAGTGGGTGAGTGAGTGAGTGGGTGCATGAGTGGATGTGAGAGTGAGTTGGTGGATGAGTGAGTTGGTGGATGAGTGAGTGAGTGGGTGAGTGGGTGAGAGAGTGATTTGGTGGGTGAGTGGGTGGGTGAGTGAGTGTGTGAGTGAGTGAGTAAGTTGATGGATGCGTGTGTGAGGGAGTGGGTGAGTGGATGTGAGAGTGAGTTGGTGGATGAGTGGGTGAGTGAGTGGGTGGGTGCGTGTGTGAGTAAGTGGAGAGTGTGTGAGTGGGTGAGTGCGTGAGAGAGTGAGTTAGTGGATGAGTGGGTGAGTGGGTGAGTGAGTTGGTGAGTGGGCGATTGGGTGAGTGTGTAAGTGAGTGTCACAGTGAGTGGGTGGGTGTGCGAGTGAGTGAGTGGGTGAGTGAATGCGTGAGTTAGATGGTGAGTGAGTGTGGTCTTGGTAACCCACCCCTTCATTGGTGCTTGCTGACAGCACTTGCCCCCACAGTCCGGCGAGGCTATACTGGTGATCTTTATCTTTGTTTTTGAGTGGCTCTATTTGCAATTCACCATCTCTCAGACAAAACAACTGCACGGCTGCTCTCCCTTGACCACAGGAAACAATGATGATGAAGACAAAGATCCCCTGTACAGCCTTAACAGTCTGTTGGGGCAAGTGCTATTCGAGAGCACCTATGAAGGCCGCCACGGCACACGAGGGGGTGGGTGGCCAGCACCACGCTCGACCGCCTTTGTCTCCCTAGTGGCGATGTTTACACACCGCACCAGGTACTCATTTGAGGCTGAGTCGACCTAGGGGAAGCCCAAGACCGGTTCAGATAATCGTCAGTGGGTGTTGGTTGTGAGCGGGAATCGAACCAGGGTCGCCGGGTTCATAGCGCAGCGCGCTAACCGCTGCACCACCGCTCCACACTCACACACGCGTGTACACAACAACAACAACCGCCATTCGCCAATAAGTAGCGGTGACGTCACCACGACGCTTGTGCCAGGCCATGTGCACCTTGAGGCCACGTGAAGTGTCGAACGCCCGCTGGCAGGAGGTCACGGGGCAGACCCAGCAGGTGCCACGGGTCGACCGACCGAGATGACCGAGATGACTGGCTGATGCACCACCTGTGCCCCCTACTGTGCCAACTTGCTGTGCTTTAGCCACCCGGCGCTCCGCTCGTTGTTGTGAGCGTCGCTCCTCCGCCCTCCGTTGTTGTTGGAGGGCGACTGCCTCCAACTGCCCAGTAGCGTCCTTCACGAGCCTCCTCCACTGAGGCCGATCTTGACACCGCTGGTACCAGTCATCGGCAAGTCCACTCAGCTCCACGTCCTCCTGTACCACGTCACTCCATCTCTTCTCTAGCCCGTGCCGCGCCCGTTTAGCCCCCTCGATCCGGCCGAACAAAAGCTGTTTAGGCATGCGGTGGCTGATGACACACACACACACGGGCACACACACACGTGGACACACACACGTACACAGACACACGTACACACACACACGTGCACAGACACACGTACACACACACACGTGCACACACGTGTACACACACACGTGCACACACACACGTGGACACACACATACACGCACACACACACGTGCACACACACACGTGGACACACACACGTACATACACACGTGGACACACACACACGTGCACACACGTACACACACGTGCACACGTGCACACACGTGCACACACACACGTGCACACACACACGTGGACATACACGTGTACACACACACACGTGTACACACACACACTTGCACACACACACACGTACACACACACGTGGACACACACGTGTACACGTGCACACACGTGTACACACACACACGTGCACACACACACACACACACATGCACGTACACACACGTGCACACACACACACGTACACACACGTACACACACACACGTGCACACACGTGCACACACACACACACACACGTACACACACGTGGACACACACACACGTACACACACACACGTACACACACGTGCACACACACACACGTGCACACACACACACGTACACACACACACACGTGCACACACACGTGCACACACACACGTACACACACACACGTACACACACGTGGACACACACACACGTACACACACACACGTGCACACACGTACACACACACACGTGCACACACGTGCACACACGTGCACACACACGTACACAGACACACGTACACACACACACGAGCACAGACACACGTACACACACACACGTGCACACACGTGTACACACACACGTGCACACACACACGTGGACACACACATACACGCACACACACACGTGCACACACACACGTGGACACACACACGTACATACACTTGTGGACACACACACACGTGCACACACGTACACACACGTGGACACACACACGTGCACACGTGCACACACACACGTGCACACACACACGTGGACATACACGTGTACACACACACACGTGTATACACACACACTTGCACACACACACACGTACACACACACGTGGACACACACGTGTACACGTGCACACACGTGTACACACACACACGTGCACACACACACACACGTACACACACACATGCACGTACACACACGTGCACACACACACGTACACACACGAACACACACACACGTGCACACACGTGCACACACACACACGTGCACACACACACACGTACACACACACACACGTGCACACACACACACGTGCACACACACACGTACACACACACACGTACACACACGTGGACACACACACACGTACACACACACACACGTGCACACACGTACACACACACACGTGCACACACGTGCACACACACACACGTGCACACACACGTGCACACACACACGTGCACACACACACGTGCACACACACACGTGCACACACACAAAGACTGCGACTGCTGCCAATCGCCCCCCCCCCACCCTCCTTTGTTCTCGCCGCTGGCTGGAGGCTTACGTCACAATTAGCGGCCATTGTCCTTGCCACGTGGCTCCATCGACAAAGCCGCCACGCTCCTACGAAGTGAAACCCTTTCAGTCGACGCCAGCCGAGCGAGCGAGGCAAATGTGGGAGGTTTGGCACGGCGTTCCACATTCTCTCTCTCTCTCTCTCACTGCCAATGTCTCTCTCTCTCTGAACTTCCACGTTTGATCTAACACTTTTAAACAAAAATGAACCAAAACTTTTTGCTCGTAATACACACTGGTCAACACACTTTTTCTGGCATAAGGTAATTCCAACGGTTTTAAGGTAATAATTTTGGGGGGTGCTGATTCCAAATCCGGGATCAGTTTTTGTCTATCACATCAGGTTTTTGAGATATCAAATTTTGCATTTTGAATAAAAACTGCGGAAGAAAAATATTAAATAAATGTGGATATCTACATAAAATGATATTATAAACACACTATCCTAAAAATACAGCACTATATTTTAACACTAAAGCAGTCACTGACTCGCAACAACTTGCAATCATAAGTGACAGAGTTAATTTCGGGTAAAATCAATGAAAATGGGGTATGCCGATAGCATAAAAATGAGATGTGATAGTGGAAATCTGAGATCAGATTTGGAATCAGCACCCTGAAATTAGCTAAAACAGATAGTGACAGGGGAGTCAGCCTGCAGTACGGAAGGACTAGTGGCCACGGGAGGTAATGACAGTGGAGTCAGCCTGCAGTGTAAATGGACAAGTGGCCACGGGAAGTAATACCAGGGGAGTCAGCCTGCAGTGCGAATGGACTAGTGGCCACCGGAGGTAATGACAGGGGAGTCAGCCTGCAGTGCGAATGGACTAGTGGCCACGGGAAGTAATACCAGGGGAGTCAGCCTGCAGTACGAATGGACTAGTGGCCACCGGAGGTAATGACAGGGGAGTCAGCCTGCAGTGCGAATGGACTAGTGGCCACGGGAGGTAATGACAGGGGAGTCAGCCTGCAGTGCGAATGGACTAGTGGCCACGGGAGGTAATGACAGGGGAGTCAGCCTGCAGTGCGAATGGACTAGTGGCCACGGGAGGTAATGACAGGGGAGTCAGCCTGCAGTACGAATGGACTAGTGGCCACGGGAGGTAATAACAGGGGAGTCAGCCTGCAGTACGAATGGACTAGTGGCCACGGGAGGTAATGACAGGGGAGTCAGCCTGCAGTGCGAATGGACTAGTGGCCACGGGAGGTAATAACAGAGGAGTCAGCCTGCAGTGCGAATGGACTAGTGGCCACGGGAGGTAATGACAGAGGAGTCAGCCTGCAGTACGAATGAACTAGTGGCCACGGGAGGTAATAACAGAGGAGTCAGCCTGCAGTACGAATGGACTAGTGGCCACGGGAGGTAATGACAGAGGAGTCAGCCTGCAGTGCGAATGGACTAGTGGCCACGGGAGGTAATGACAGGGGAGTCAGCCTGCAGTGCGAATGGACTAGTGGCCACGGGAGGTAATAACAGGGGAGTCAGCCTGCAGTACGAATGGACTAGTGGCCACGGGAGGTAATGACAGAGGAGTCAGCCTGCAATGCGAATGGACTAGTGGCCACGGGAGGTAATGACAGGGGAGTCAGCCTGCAGTACGAATGGACTAGTGGCCACGGGAGGTAATGACAGAGGAGTCAGCCTGCAGTACGAATGGACTAGTGGCCACGGGAGGTAATGACAGTGGAGTCAGCCTGCAGTGCGAATGGACTAGTGGCCACGGGAGGTAATGACAGGGGAGTCAGCTAGCAGTATGAATTGACTAGTGGCCACCGGAGGTAATAACAAAGGAGTCAGCCTGCAGTGTGAATGGACTAGTGGCCACGGGAGGCAATAACAGGGGAGTCAGCCTGCAGTGTGAGTGGACTAGTGACCACGGGAGGTAATGACAGGGGAGTCAGCCTGCAGTGTGAGTGGACTAGTGGCCACGGGAGGTAATGACAGGGGAGTCAGCCTGCAGTGCGAATGGACTAGTGGCCACGGGAGGTAATGACAGGGGAGTCAGCCAGCAGTGCGAATGGATCAGTGGCCACGGGAGGTAATGACAGGGGAGTCAGCCTACAGTGTGAGTGGACTAGTGGCCACGGGAGGTAATAACAGGGGAGTCAGCCTGCAGTACGGATGGACTAGTGGCCACGGGAGGTAATGACAGGGGAGTCAGCCTGCAGTACGGATGGAATAGTGGCCATGGGAGGTAATGACAGTGGAGTCAGCCTGCAGTGCGAATGGACTAGTGGCCACGGGAGGTAATGACAGTGGAGTCAGCCTGCAGTGCGAATGGACTAGTGGCCACGGGAGGTAATGACAGGGGAGTCAGCCTGCAGTGTGAGTAGACTAGTGGCCACGGGAGGTAATGACAGGGGAGTCAGCCTGCAGTGTGAGTGGACTAGTGGCCACGGGAGGTAATGACAGGGGAGTCAGCATGCAGTGCGAATGGACTAGTGGCCATGGGAGGTAATGACAGGGGAGTCAGCTTACAGTGTGAATGGACTAGTGGCCACGGGAGGTAATGACAGGGGAGTCAGCCTGCAGTGTGAGTGGACTAGTGGCCACGGGAGGTAATGACAAGGGAGTCAGCCTGCAGTGTGAATGGACTAGTGGCCACGGGAGGTAATGACAGGGGAGTCAGCCTGCAGTGTGAGTGGACTAGTGGCCACGGGAGGTAATGACAGGGGAGTCAGCTTACAGTGTGAATGGACTAGTGGCCACGGGAGGTAATGACAGGGGAGTCAGCCTGCAGTGTGAGTGGACTAGTGGCCACGGGAGGTAATGACAAGGGAGTCAGCCTGCAGTGTGAGTGGACTAGTGGCCACGGGAGGTAATGACAGTGGAGTCAGCCTGCAGTGCGAGTGGACTAGTGGCCACGGGAGGTAATGACAGGGGTATCAGTTGTGAGAGCGAAGGGACTGGTGGCCACGGGAATGATCGAGATGGTAGCGTAACAATAGCCTGATTACTAATCTAGTATATGATTACAAACACCCCCCCTCAAATCTTTGCACCTGATGAGTTGATGAGTTAATGATGACGTCACCCTGCTGCTGCTGCTCTATATAAGCAGCAGGGTGACGTCATCATTAATTAATGATGACGTCACCCTGCTGCTGCTGCACTATATAAGCATCAGGGTGACGTCATCATTAATTAATGATGACGTGACCCTGCTGCTGCTGCTGCTGCTGCTCTATATAAGAACGGGAGACACAGCAGAGCCTCACCATTCTGGCGAATTGCCCGATGATGCTGGATGCAATTACCAGCGAAACGTCGTGCTACTCAAAAATTGTAAATGTCGTGGTTTCACGCTTCAACACAACGGTGTGGGGGCTAAAGCAGTGAACTATTTTGTCTTTTGTCAACGTGACACTTTTTTACTGATTGGCCGTGTCGGGTGGTGGAGGGTTACGACACATTTATAAATAACGCGGCGATCTAACACCCAAAAACGTTGATTGTGAATAATATTGGTGGCGAAAGCCTGCTACGTGTTAAAGCGTGTCCAGGTGACGGAAGAGGACGGTGGAGTCTGCCTGTGGAGCGAGTGTCCAGAGTCAGCGGGAAGGTTCGAGAAGGGGGGCGTGGCCTCGTGTCGGTATATAAAAGGGAGATGCGCGGGAGACTCGGGGCTGTTGCGGTGGAGGTCTCCGCCTGATGTCAAGTGAACGCGTCTTCGATGAAGTGCCATCTCAAGAGAAGTGTTTTTCAAGTCGTCACTGCATAAGTACCGCAGAGACCATGGTACGCACGCTAAATGCACACTCAGCCTACGAGATAGAAGACAAAAACTAATATTTCTGGGTCTTTCGGTAAAGTCACGTGGATAGGTTCAAAGAAAATAACAAAAATAACAAAAAAACTACGACGTTTCGATCGCAACACGTGCAATCGTCATTATGATGACGATCAAAACGTTTTTTTTGTTAGTTTTGTTATTTTCTTTGAACCTCTCTACGTGACTTTACCGAAAAACCCATAGAATATGAATTGCTGCAGTCACGAAAGCTTTAAGTGAAGACAAAAAACGAAATTAAATTGTTTTCATCTTACCAGGTTTCAGGCCAACCACTTCGTTGCGTTTTGTCTTCTTTTGCAGAAACAACCTGGCTATCACAATTGGTGACCCAACAAAGTGGGATCATCATCATCATCATCATCGTCAATGCCACCATCATCACGTGGGAACTCAGAGTAGCAGGTAAAAAATTCGGCACGTTGTGTTTACGCGACGAACCCGTACTAATTGGTTGTGTCGGGTGGTCGTGGGTTTAACGACACATTTATATATATATTTAGAGGTATAATCCAAACAAAAAAGTAAGTTCTTTATTTCGAGATAAATACTCTAAACGAGCGATGTTGATTCCAAATATGGAGGGAAAACCCGGAGGAACCCGGAGAAAAATCACGGCGAGAGAGTGAAAGAGAGAAACACACAGACTATAAGGGATTGTTAGGGTCGGGATCGAGCCCACGACCTCCTGTATACCAGGCGAGGTAGTTTACATCTCCTAGCCACCGTGATGATGGTGATGAGAGACACGCAAACTCCAAATATACAGCAGCATGCGTCGTCAGGGTCGAGATCGAACCCACGACCTCCTGTATACCAGGCGAGGTAGTTAATATCTCCTAGCCACCGTGATGATGATGATGATGAGAGAGACACGCAAACTCCAAATATACAGCAGCATGCGTCGTCAGGGTCGAGATCGAACCCACGACCTCCTGTACACCAGGCGAGGTAGTTAACATCTCCTAGCCACCGTGATGATGATGATGATGAGAGAGACACGCAAACTCCAAATATACAGCAGCATGCGTCGTCAGGGTCGAGATCGAACCCACGACCTCCTGTATACCAGGCGAGGTAGTTAATATCTCCTAGCCACCGTGATGATGATGATGATGAGAGAGACACGCAAACTCCAAATATACAGCAGCATGCGTCGTCAGGGTCGAGATCAAACCCACGACCTCCTGTATACCAGGCGAGGTAGTTAACATCTCCTAGCCACCGTGATGATGATGATGATGAGAGAGACACGCAAACTCCAAATATACAGCAGCATGCGTCGTCAGGGTCGAGATCGAACCCACGACCTCCTGTACACCAGGCGAGGTGGTTAACATCTCCTATCCAGCGCGCGGAGCCCCTTTGCAACGCAAAGGCGATCATCTCAGCCTCGGGTGAGCAATGCCTCCGCTGAAATGTCATAAAATATTCAGCGAATGCGTTTGATTCTCCGCTTAATTGAGCCGAAATTTCGGCTCTGAGAATTAAACTATTGGGGTTTTTCACGCGACGAGCAATTACTGTCACGTGGCAAGGCAGAGAGAGAGAGAGAGCGGGAGGGAGAGGAAGTGGTGCCCTCCCACTGTGTGTGTGTGGACTAGAGTGCCACAAGCAACACTTGCCCCAACAGTCTGTTGAGGCTACACGGGGGATCTTTGTCTGTGTGCCATAGGTGCCGCTGCTCGCTAAATGCACTTGCCCTCACAGTCTGTTGAGGCTACACGGGGGATCTTTGTCTTCGTTAGTGTGTCATAGGTGCCGCTACTCGCTAACAGCACTTGCCCCAACAGTCTGTTGAGGCTACCCGGGGGATCTTTGTCTGTGTGTGTCTACGTGGGCTGCTGTAGTGGTAGAGGTCAACCCCTTCAGCCACGCGAGATCGACTCCCGTTCTCGGCGTAACGCACCGGCCCTGGGATAAAAACTGTGGGAGGTGGTGGTGGTGGTGATGGTGGTGATGGTGGTGATGGTGGTGATGGTGGTGATGGTGGTGGTGGTGGTGAAGGTGGTGGTGGTGGTGGTGGTGGTGATGGTGGTGGTGATGGTGGTGGTGGTGATGGTGGTGGTGGTGATGGTGGTGGTGGTGGTGATGGTGGTGGTGGTGGTGATGGTGGTGGTGGTGATGGTGGTGGTGGTGATGGTGGTGGTGATGGTGGTGGTGGTGATGGTGGTGGTGGTGATGGTGGTGATGGTGATGATGGTGGTGGTGATGGTGGTGATGGTGGTGGTGGTGATGATGGTGGTGGTGATGGTGGTGATGGTGATGGTGGTGGTGGTGATGGTGTTGATGGTGGTGGTGGTGATGATGGTGGTGGTGGTGATGGTGATGGTGGTGGTGGTGATGGTGGTGGTGATGGTGGTGATGGTGGTGGTGGTGATGATGGTGGTGGTGATGGTGGTGATGGTGGCGGTGGTGATGGTGGTGGTGATGGTGGTGGTGGTGATGGTGGTGGTGGTGGTGATGGTGGTGGTGATGGTGGTGGTGGTGATGGTGGTGGTGGTGATGGTGGTGGTGATGGTGGTGATGGTGGTGGTGGTGATGATGGTGGTGGTGATGGTGGTGATGGTGGTGGTGGTGGTGATGATGGTGGTGGTGATGGTGGTGGTGGTGATGGTGGTGGTGATGGTGGTGGTGATGGTGATGGTGGTGGTGGTGGTGATGGTGGTGGTGATGGTGGTGGTGATGGTGGTGATGGTGGTGGTGGTGATGATGATGGTGGTGGTGATGGTGGTGGTGGTGATGGTGGTGGTGGTGATGATGGTGGTGGTGATGGTGGTGGTGATGGTGGTGGTGGTGATGGTGGTGGTGGTGGTGATGGTGGTGGTGATGGTGGTGGTGGTGATGGTGGTGGTGGTGATGGTGGTGGTGATGGTGGAGGTGGTGATGGTGGTGGTGGTGATGGTGGTGATGGTGGTGGTGGTGGTGGTGATGGTGGTGGTGGTGGTGGTGGTGATGGTGATGGAGGGTGGCTAAAGCACAGCAAGTTGGCACAGTAGGGGGCACAGGTGGTGCATCAGCCAGTCATCTCGGTCATCTCGGTCAGTCGACCCGTGGCACCTGCTGGGTCTGCCCCGTGACCTCCTGCTCAGCGGGCGTTCGACACTTCACGTGGTAGCCTCAAGGTGCACATGGCCTGTGTCTGTGTGTGTCTGTGTGTGTGTCTGTGTGTGTGTCTGTGTGTGTGTCTGTGTGTCTGTGTGTGTGTGTCTGTGTGTATGTGTGTGTGTCTGTGTGTCTGTGTGTGTGTGTCTGTGTGTGTTTGTCTGTGTGTGTCTGTCTGTGTGTATGTGTGTCTGTGCGTCTGTGTGTATCATCTGTCGACCCGTGTCGCCTGGGTCTGCCCCGTGACCTCCTGCCAGCAGGGCGTTCGACACTTCACGTGGTAGCCTCAAGGTGCACATGGCCTGGCACAAGCGTCGTGGTGACGTCACCGCCACTTAGTGGCGAATGGCGGTTGTTGTTGGAGGTGGAGTTGTTGGAGGAGGGGTGTGGATCGTTGGCTTCGTTTCGTTCACGTTTTTTTCAGAGAACCACCACCACCACCCTCGCATTCTCGCCCAGTCGGTGACATCTCTGAGTCTTAGTTCTTTCGGTAAAGTCACGTAGGTAAAAAAAAAAATTAAATGAAATAAATAAAAATTAAAATAATAAAAATCACGACGTTTCGGAGGCAACACAAGTCTCCGTTATCAGGTGGGACGCAGACTTGTGTTGCCTCCGAAACGTCGTGATTTTATTATTTTATTTTTTATTAATTTAATTTCTTTTTTTTTACCTACGTGACTTCACCGTTATCAGGTGGGACGCAGATTTGTGTTGCTTCCGAAACGTCGTGATTTTATTATTTTATTTTTTATTAATTTTTTTTCATTTTTTTTACCTACGTGACTTCACCGTTATCAGGTGGGACGGAGACTTGTGTTGCCTCCGAAACGTCGTGATTTTATTATTTTATTTTGTATTAATTAAAAAAAATATTTTACCTACGTGATTTCACCGTTATCAGGTGGGACGGAGACTTGTGTTGCCTCCGAAACGTCGTGATTTATTATTTTATTTTTCATTAATTACATTTCATTTTCTTTTACCTACGTGACTTTACCGAAAGAAACTAAGAGAATGAATCCTTGCAGTCACGAAAGCTTCAAATCTAGAATCTCTGAGTCTCTCTCTCTCCGTGTCTGTCTGTTGTAATGAGAAGCGTGGTGGTGGTGGTGGGGGGGGGGTAGATTGGTGGGGGGGGGGTAGATTGGTGGGGGGGTGGTTGGTGGGTCAGTAGACCCTCGGGTGTTCCCGTAGTGGTGGTGGTGGCGGTGGTGGGGCGAGTGGTGGAGGGGGACGATGATTTTGGAGCATTGCAGCTGACAGGTGGATAATTGGAATTAGGAGCCGCATTGTTGCTGATACATTGCAAAGCCTCCCCTCCTCATCCTCCCTCATCCTCCTCCTGCCTCGCCACCCCCCCACACCCTCGACCGTGAGAGAAGAAGAAGCTTCACAACGCACGGGGCGAAACAAAAATGTAACAGCTTCTTGGTTCTTTCTGTAAAGTCATGTAGAATGGAAATAAAAAAATAATAAAAATAAAACATAATAAAATACAATTCTCACGACGTTTCGGCCACAACTGCAAGCAGCCGTCCTCAGGTGAAGAATAGGTCTGTCGAGAAGACAGAATAAAACATGATAAAATAATTATCACGACGTTTCGGCCACAACGCAAGCAGCCGTCCTCAGGTGAAGAACAGGTCTGTCGAGAAGACAGAGTCAAGAAGACAGAGTCATTCAGACGCTGTCTTTCCGACAGACCTGTTCTTCACCTGAGGACGGCTGCTTGCGTTGTGGCCGAGACGTCGTGAGAATTGTATTTTATTATGTTTTATTTTTATTATTTTATTACTTCCCTTCTACGTGGTGACTTTACCGAAAGAACCAAGAAGATGAATCCCTGCAGTCACGAAAGAAGCTTTAAATCGAAATTTAAATGTAACAGCTCGTTCGGTTCACGGGCTCATCGATGGGCTCAGAGCTGCGCTCGAATTTTAGCCGGAGGGGGGTGGAGGGTGGAGGGGGTGGTGGCCGAACCGGTTACCACCGCGGTGTGGAATTGTTGCAGGGACGTGCGGTCAGGGGAGGGGGGGCAGAGATGTAGTCACAGCATCACCTGTCACGCTTCAATGAAAATAGCCACGGGTCGACTGGTCATCTCGGCCAATCAACCCGTGGCACCTGGGTCTGTCACGTGACCTCCTGCACCTAGCCTGGCACAGTAGGGGGGGCACAGGTGGTGCATGTGCCAGTCATCTCGGTCAGTCAACCCGTGGCACCTGGGTCTGTCACCGTGACCTCCTGCACCTAACCTGGCACAGTAGGAGACACAGGTGGTGCATCTGCCAGACAACTCATTTAGTCAATCCATGACACCTGGGTCTGTCCCGTGACCTCCTGCACCTAGCCTGGCACAATGGGGAGCACAGGTGGTGCATCTGCCAGTTATCTCAGTCAGTCAACCCATGGCAACTGGTTCTGTCCCGTGACCTCCTGCACCTAGCCTGGCACAGTAGGGGCACAGGTGGTGTATCTGCCAGTCATCTCAGTCAGTCAACCCATGGCAACTGGGTCTATCCCGTGACCTCCTGCACCTAGCCTGGCACAGTAGGGGGCACAGGTGGTGCATCTGCCAACCATCTCAGTCAGTCAACCCATGGCACCACCTGGGTATGTCCCGTGACCTCCTGCACCTAGCCTGGCACAACGGGCATCACAGGTGGTGCATCTGCCAGTCATCTTAGTCAGTCAACCCATGGCACCTGGTTCTGTCCTATGACATCCTGCCAACAATAAGTCCACCTATTCTGGCACACAGAACCCACCGTGCAAACTCAACAGACTGTAGGGGCAAGTGCTGTTAGCGAGCACCTATGAAGGCCGGCACGGCACACGAGGGGGTGGGTGGCCAGCACCACGCCCGGCCGCCTTTGTCTCCCCAGTGGCGATAAGTACTGCACACCGCAGCAGGTACACATTTGAGGCTGAGTCGACCTAGGGGAGGCCCAGGACCGGCTCGGATAATTCTTCGCCGGTGTTGGCCGTGAGCGGGAATCGAACTCGGGTCGACAGGTTCGTAGCGCTGCACAGCGCTAACCGCTGCACCACCACTCCCCCCCAAAACACACACACTGTAACCAAAACAATGACAAAGATTCCCCAGTACAGTCCGTAACAGACTGTAGGGGCAAGTGCTGTTAGCGAGCACCTAAGAAGGCCTAGAAGGGCACACGAGGGGGTGGGCGACACCCAAAATGTCGTGATCCCTTGCCAACCTTGAAACTGTAAATGCTTTAAATTTACACGACAGCAAAGAAACGCGCTCTGACGTTTTGTCTTATTTCAAATCTTATTTACAGCCCAACACTCCCTCCCCCCACCTTCACCCCCCCACCCCCCCCCCCACCAAATACAAAGATCCCCCGTATAGCCTGGGGCACTTGAACAGCATCTGGTGTGAAAACGCAACTCTTCTTTAGAACTGACTTTGTGTGTGTGTGTGAAGTCTAATGTACCTCCACCCCGCATCTCCGAGTAGCACGGCTGGCTAGGTACGATGCGGAAGAAGTTCAACATACAAACAACCTACCCACATACGATACTACCCAGCTCCGAACCTACCCAACTAAAATCCTACCCACATACAAACCCACCCACCTCCTAACCTACCCACATACAAACCCACCCACCTCCTAACCTACCCACATACAAACCTACCCACATACAAACCTACCCACATACAAACCTACCCACATACAAACCTACCCACATACAAACCTACCCACATGCAAACCTACCCACATACAAACCTACCCACATACAAACCTACCCACCTACAAACCTACCCACATACAAACATACCCGCATACAAACCTACCCACATACAAACCTACCCACCTACAAACCTACCCACATACAAACCTACCCACATACAATCCTACCCACATACAAACCTACCCACATACAATCCTACCCACATACAAACCTACCCACAAACAAACCTACCCACTACAAACCTACCCACCTACAAACCTACCCACATACAAACCTACCCACATACAAACCTACCCACATACAAACCTACCCACATACAAACCTACCCACATACAAACCTACCCACGTACAAACCTACCCACATACAAATTAACCTACATACAAACCTACCCACGTACAAACCTACCCACATACAAACCTACCCACATACAAACCTACCCACATACAAACCTACCCACATACAATCCTACCCACATACAAACCTACCCACATACAAACCTACCCACCTCCAAACCTACCCACATACAAACCTACCCACATACAAACCTACCCACATACAAACCTACCCACATACAATCCTACCCACATACAAACCTACCCACATACAATCCTACCCACATACAAACCTACCCACATACAAACCTACCCACATACAAACCTACCCACATACAAACCTACCCACATACAAACCTACCCACTTACAAACCTACCCACATACAATCCTACCCACCTCATAACCTACCCACATAAAATCCTACCCACATACAACCCTACCCACATACAAACCTACCCACATACAAACCTACCCACATACAAACCTACCCACATACCTACAAACCTACCCACATACAAACCTACCCACATACAATCCTACCCACATACAAACCTACCCACATACAAACCTACACACCTCCAAACCTACCCACATAAAATCCTACCCACATACAACCCTACCCACATACAAACCTACCCACATACAATCCTACCCACCTACCTACCAACCTACCCACATACAAACCTACCCACCTACCTACTACCCACCTACCTACCAACCTACCCAGCCACGCACCTACCCCCCCCCCCGGCACCTCCGATTATCTCGGTTGGCTACGTACGTCAACGAATAAGAAGGAGACGTTCAACACTTCACAAAGACAAAGATCCCCCATGTAGCCTCTGCAGACTGTCGGGGCAAGTGCTGTTAGCGAGTAGCAGCAGCACCTATGGAGGCCCGCACTGGACCGCCTTTGTCTCCCCCAGTGACGATGTCTACCGCACATCGCGCCCAGCTACTCACTTGAGGCTGAGTCGACCTAGGGGAGGAGGCCAGACCGTGAGCGGGAAGTCGAACTCGGGTCGCCGGGGTTCGCGGCGACGCTAACCGCTGCGCCACCGCTCCCCCCCTCCCCTCCCCTCCTATCCCCCCCCCCCACCACCACCACACACCAACCGCCCCATTCGTCACATCATCAGAGGGAAATTCACACTGAAAAGTAATTTACTGGAAGCAACAGGGATTGTATCTTCTCACTCTGGTCTCCATCTCCACAGCACCTCCCCCCCCCCACATCTCCCCCCCACCTCTCCCCCCCCCTCTCCCCCCCCACCTCTCCCCCCCCCACCTCTCCCCCCCCACCTCTCCACCCCCCCACCTCTCCCTCCCTCCCTCTCTGATCCACCATCTCAACCCCTCCCTCAATCCACCACCCCCCTTCTACCCCCACCCCTCCACCCATCTCTGTCGCCCTCTCTGTGTCTACTCGTTTCTCCCCCCCCCCCCATCATTGCCCCCTCTCTCTCTCTCCATCTCTCACCCCCCTCTCTATCTCCCCCCCTCTCCCCTCACTCTCTCCCCCCCTCTCCCCCCCCTCTCTCCCCCCTCTCTCACTCCTTCCCCCGCTCTCTCCCCCCATCTCTCCCACCCCTCTCCCCCCCTCTCCCCCCCCCTCCCTCCCACCCCCCTCTCCCCCCCCTTTCCCCCCCTCTCTCTCCCCCCCCTCTCCCTCTCTCTCCCCCCCCCTCTCTCCCCTCTCCCTCTCTCTCCTCCACTCTCTCTCCCTCTTCTCTGTCTACCTCTCTCACCCCTCTCTCCCCCCCTCACTCTCTCCCCCCCTCACTCTCTCCCCCCCTCTCCCCTCCCTCCCACCCCCCTCTCCCCCCCCTTTCCCCCCCTCACTCTCTCCCCCCCTCTCTCCCCTGCCTCTCCCCCCCTCACTCTCTCCCCCCCTCTCCCCCCCCCTCTCCCCCCCCCCTCTCTCCCCTGCCTCTCCCCCCCTCACTCTCTCCCCCCCTCTCCCCTCCCTCTCTCCCCCGCCTCTCCCTCCCCCCCTCTCCCCCCCCCCCTCTCTCTCCTCTCGTCTCATATGAAACGAGCTCCAATTTCTGTCACGGCGCCTCTCGTTGAATGTAGCAGCCGGTGCCCTTTGCTCCGTCGCGTCTCGCGACGACTTCTCGGCACACTCCCCGATGCAAACGGTGGCATGAAATGTTTTTGTTCAGAGTCTACGTGAATGTTTAAAATCGTATTATCATTATACCAACCCCACCACCCCGCCTCATCAACCTCATTCCGTTCCTCTTTTAAAGCATCACCACCTCTTATCCGTTGCTGGTAGACTCTGCACTGTCAATAGACTCAACACTGCACCATAGACTCAACACTGTCAATAGACTCAACACTGCACCATAGACTCAACACTGCACCATAGACTCAACACTGCACATAGACTCAACACTGCCCATAGATTCAACACTGCACCATATACTCAACACTGCCCATATACTCAACACTGCCCATAGGTTCAATACTGCCCCATAGAATCAACACTGCACCATAGACTCAACACTGCCCATAGATTCAACACTGCACCATAGACTCAACACTGCCCATAGACTCAACATTGCCCATAGGTTCAACATTGCCCCATAGACTCAACACTACACCATAGACTCAACACTGCCCATAGACTCAACACTGCACCATAGACTCAGCACTGCCCATAGACTCAACACTGCACCATAGACTCAGCACTGCACCATAGACTCAACACTGCCCATAGACTCAACACTGCCCATAGACTCAACACTTCACCATAGACTCAACACTGCCCATAGACTCAACACTGCCCATAGACTCAACACTGCACCATAGACTCAACACTGCCCATAGACTCAACACTGCCCATAGACTCAACACTGCCCATAGACTCAACACTGCCCATAGACTCAACACTGCCCATAGACTCAACACTGCCCATAGACTCAACACTGCCCATAGACTCAACACTGCACCATAGACTCAACACTGCACATAGACTCAACACTGCCCATAGATTCAACACTGCATCATAGACTCAACACTGCCCATAGACTCAACACTGCCCATAGACTCAATTCTGTCCATAGACTCAACACTGCCCATAGACTCAACACTGCACATAGACTCAACACTGCCCATAGACTCAACACTGCACCATAGACTCAACACTGCCCATAGATTCAACACTGCACCATAGACTCAACACTGCACCATAGACTCAACACTGCCCATAGACTCATCACTGTACCATAGACTCAACACTGCCCATAGACTCAACACTGCCCATAGACTCATCACTGTACCATAGACTCAACACTGCACCATAGACTCAACACTGCCCATAGACTCAACACTGCCCATAGACTCAACACTGCCCATAGACTCAACACTGCCCATAGACTCAACACTGCCCATAGACTCAACACTGCACCATAGACTCAGCACTGCACCATAGACTCAACACTGCCCATAGACTCAACACTGCCCATAGACTCAACACTACACCATAGACTCAACACTGCCCATAGACTCAACACTGCACATAGACTCAACACTGCACCATAGACTCAACACTGCCCATAGACTCAACACTGCCCATAGACTCAACACTGCCCATAGACTCAACACTGCCCATAGACTCAACACTGCCCATAGACTCAACACTGCACCATAGACTCAACACTGCACATAGACTCAACACTGCCCATAGATTCAACACTGCATCATAGACTCAACACTGCCCATAGAGTCAACACTGCCCATAGACTCAACACTGCCCATAGACTCAACACTGCACATAGACTCAACACTGCCCATAGACTCAACACTGCACCATAGACTCAACACTGCCCATAGATTCAACACTGCACCATAGACTCAACACTGCACCATAGACTCAACACTGCCCATAGACTCATCACTGTACCATAGACTCAACACTGCCCATAGACTCAACACTGCCCATAGACTCATCACTGTACCATAGACTCAACACTGCACCATAGACTCAACACTGCCCATAGACTCAACACTGCCCATAGACTCAACACTGCCCATAGACTCAACACTGCCCATAGACTCAACACTGCCCATAGACTCAACACTGCACCATAGACTCAACACTGCACATAGACTCAACACTGCCCATAGATTCAACACTGCATCATAGACTCAACACTGCCCATAGACTCAACACTGCCCATAGACTCAACACTGCCCATAGACTCAACACTGCCCATAGACTCAACACTGCCCATAGACTCAACACTGCCCATAGACTCAACATTGCCCATAGACTCAACACTGCACCATAGACTCAACACTGCACATAGACTCAACACTGCCCATAGATTCAACACTGCACCATAGACTCAACACTGCCCATAGACTCAACACTGCATCATAGACTCAACACTGCCCATAGACTCAACACTGCCCATAGACTCAACACTGCACCATAGACTCAACACTGCACATAGACTCAACACTGCCCATAGATTCAACACTGCACCATAGACTCAACACTGCACCATAGACTCAACACTGCCCATAGACTCATCACTGTACCATAGTCTCAACACTGCCCATAGACTCAACACTGCACTATAGACTCAACACTGCCCATAGACTCAACACTGCCCATACACTCATCACTGTACCATAGACTCATCACTGCACCATAGCCTCAACACTGCCCATAGACTCAACACTGCACTATAGACTCAACACTGCCCATAGACTCAACACTGCCCATACACTCATCACTGTACCATAGACTCAACACTGCACCATAGCCTCAACACTGCCCATAGACTCAACACTGCCCATACACTCATCACTGTACCATAGACTCATCACTGTACCATAGACTCAGCATTGCACCATAGACTCAACACTGCACCATAGACTCAACACTGCACCAAAAGACTCAACACTGCCCATAGACTCATCACTGCACCATAGACTTAACACTGCACCATAGACTCAACACTGCACATAGACTCAACACTGCCCATAGACTCAACACTGTACCATCGACTCAACACTGCACCACAGACTCAACACTGCACCATAGACTCATCACTGCACCATAGACGTAACACTGCACCATAGACTCAACACTGCACATAGACTTAACACTGCACCATAGACTCAACACTGCACATAGACTCAACACTGCACCATAGACTCATCACTGCACCATAGACTTAACACTGCACCATAGACTCAACACTGCACATAGACTCAACACTGCACCATAGACTCTACACTGCCCATAGACTCATCACTGTACCATCGACTCAACACTGCACCACAGACTCAACACTGCACCATAGACCCAACACTGCCTCAACACTGCTCATAGACTCTGTGTAATGATGGCAAACAAATGCGTAATATAACATTGCAAACAATCCTCTACAACCTGACGAATTCAACGCGTCCATCAATCATAACTCAGCGTGCGTTGTCCGAAAAAACGAAGATGAATTACAGTTATAAAACAGGCGGCGCTTTGTACAATAGTCGGTATCAATTCGACAAGACCTTAACCACGAATTTTAATATTGAATCTGCAACCCTCACCACCCCCTGATGCCTTAGTCCAGCGTGGCGAAATGCAGCCGATGTCTCCCCCCCGGGTACTGTTTACACTTTACAGAATCAGAATTTGCATTAATGCTGGAGGAATCCGATGAGCTTTCAAGAACTATATTCTTAGGTTTTGTCGTTAAAGTCACGTGGGTAAAGAATTACCACCCTCAACCAGTATATAACAGAGGTGGGACAAAGTCATTGTTATGCAAGTCCAAGTCGAGTCGCAAGTCATCAAATTCATGACTCGAGTCTGACTCGAGTCCAAGTCACATGACTCGAGTCCACATCTCATAGGTGGGACAAAGTCATTGTTATGCAAGTCCAAGT